>NC_051229.1:29923098-30088098 GCF_015220715.1 Pygocentrus nattereri
ACAAGTCACAGATTTGTCCCAACCTTTGTATTTTAAGGGATGGGATTTCATGCTCACATCTAATATCTCATAGAATGACATGTCATTGTTCATTCTCTCAGTACAATTACCCTTAACTGCCTCTACATAACAGTTTAACGATCAGCTCGGAGAAAGATGACAGTCATCTTAGGAGGCATCCATAAAGGAGATAATTCCAGGCTTTGGGCACTGTGGACGGTTTCTCTCAGTGATCGTCAGTGGTGGATGAAGTACACAAATCACGTACTTGAGTTAGAGATACTTGAGGTAAAATATGCCTCCAGTAAAAGTAGAAGTTCCTCCCTTTAGACCTCCACTTGAGTAAAAGTACTAAAGTATTTACCTTCAAATGTACTTAAGTATAAAGTAAAAGTACTAAAAGAGTAATTCTGGCTCTGATGTCCTGTTATCATTTTTATAACCAGACTGGCTTCATGAACTCATTTCAGGTGAAAGTCCTCCAGCGTCTCTCTTGGTAAACCAGTCTTTTAATAGAACGTCATTAATTAGTGACGCTGACGTCTATTAAAATTATCATAAGCACAAAACACTGAAGGTAAACAGTTTCCATCAGGGAGAACCGAGTGGCTCTGAAATCACTTTTTACACACAAGCAAAGTTTCAGTTTCAGATTTATTTACAACTTAGTTCCAAGTTTAAGTTTAATAAAAACTGGCTTTAAACTCAGGATCACAGATGAGCTCCTTTACTATGTTGATCTGTAGGCCTCTGTTCATAAACATAAACCAGCCCAAACTAATTTACTATAAAATGAAATGGTGTTTGTAGAAATTCAGAAAAAAGCCGCGTCAGTCTCGACTGCGTATGTGGACATATTTCTATATTGTGCTCTATTTACACAAAGTTAGGTTAGTTCATCATTTATGTTGAACAGACTCTCCCAAAGTTTTACGCTGCTGCGCTGACGTTGAACCGTGTGCTGCACTGGGTCGGTATGACCAACAGGTCAAAACCAGCTCTAAACAAAGTGACCGCTGGGCCCTGATTGGTGCTCTGGCTTTGCGCTTCTTTCGTTTTGACATGTTGCATTTTTATACACACAGAAACCAAAAGGAACCACAGATTTCTCAAAATGTAGGAGGAAAGAGTCGGATATTAGACTCTGAAATGTAGTGGAGTGAAAGGAAAAAGTCGCCCAGAATGGAGAAACTTCAGTACAGATACACCAAAAATACTAAAGTACAGAAACAAATTACATTTACTCAGTTACTCAGTTACTCAGTTACTGTCCACCACTAATGATCGTGATAGCTACCATTAAAGCAGTGACCTCTGCCTCACCTGTGAAAAAAGAAAATCACATATTTCTCTGTTTTAGCCTGTAAACCTGTGCACTTTGAAATCAATTTATCACGCATACCACTGTAAGGTAAAATGCAAAGAATCTGAAATCATGAGAACTTGTTACTGTTATCATCTGTAATTGTAGGACTAATATCCGAATTGGCTAATCAACTGGAAGTTGCCACTTTTCTCTGCTTTATGTCATTGTAACTCTACCCTTTAAGATTTTATTGTCTGATAATTTCTAAAAAAAAAAATAAATAAATCTTGATTCATAGAATGCGCAAGCTGTAGTGAGAGCTGAACAGTTTGGGAAAAATACCGAATTGCAATTTTTCTGACCAATATTGTAAGACAGATTTAAATGCAGTTATATTCTAAAAGTTAATATAAATTACAGTGTATCACAAAAGTGAGTACACCCCTCACATTTCTGCAGATATTTAAGTTTATCTTTTCATGGGACAACACTGACAAAATGACACTTTGACACAATGAATAGTAGTCTGTGTGCAGCTTATATAACAGTGTAAATTTATTCTTCCCTCAAAATAACAAAATAATATACAGCCATTAATGTCTGAACCACTGGCAACAAAAGTGAGTACACCCCTAAGAGACTACACTCCTAAATGTCCAAATTGACCCCTGCTTGTCATTTTCCCTCCAAAATGTCATGTGACTCGTTAGTGTTACTAGGTCTCAGGTGTGCATGGGGAGCATGTGTGTTCAAATTTGTAGTACAGCTCTCACGCTCTCTCATACTGGTCACTGAGAGTTCCAACACGGCACCTCATGTCAAAGAACTCTGAGGATCTTAAAAGACGAATTGTTGCGCTACATGAAGATGGCCGAGGCTACAAGAAGATTGCCAACACCCTGAAACTGAGCTGCAGCACAGTGGCCAAGATCATCCAGCGTTTTAAAAGAGCAGGGTCCACTCAGAACAGACCTCATGTTGGCTGTCCAAAGAAGCTGAGTGCACGTGCTCAGCGTCACATCTAAACGCTGTCTTTGAAACATAGGCGCAGGAGTGCCATCAGCATTGCTGCAGAGATTGAAGAGGTGGGGGGTCAGCCTGTCAGTGCTCAGACCATACGCCGCACACTACATCAAATTGGTCTGCATGGCTGTCACCCCAGAAGGAAGCCTCTTCTGAAGTCTGTACACAAGAAAGCCCGCAAACAGTTTTCTGAAGACATGTCAACAAAGGACATGTATTACTGGAACCATGTCCTTTGGTCTGATGAGACCAAGATTCATTTGTTTGGTTCAGATGGTCTCAAGCATGTGTGGTGGCAATCAGGTGAGGTGTACAAAGATAAGTGTGTCATGCCTACAGTCAAGCATGGTGGTGGGAATGTCATGGTCTGGGGCTGCATGAGTGTGTTGGGGAGTTACATTTCAGTGAGGGACACATGAACTCCAATGTGTACTGAAGCAGAGCATGATCCCCTCCCTCCGGACACTGGGTTGCAGGGCAGTGTTTCAGCATGATAATGACCCCAAACACACCTCTAAGATGACTACTGCTTTATTGAAGAGGCTGAGGGTAAAGGTGATGGACTGGCCAAGCATGTCTCCCGACCTAAACCCAATAGAATATCTTTGGGGCATCCTCAAGTGGAAGGTGGAGGAGCGCAAAGTCTCGAATATCCACCAGCTCCGTGACGTCGTCTTGGAGGAGTGGAAAAGCATTCCAGTGGCAACCTGTGAAGCTCTAGTAAACTCCATGCCCAGAAGAGTTAAGGTAGTTCTGGAAAATAATGGTGGCCACACAAAATATTGACACTTCAGGAACTGTCTCTTAGGGGTGTACTCACTTTTGTTGCCAGTGGTTTAGACACTAATGGCTGTATATTGAGTTATTTTGAGGGAAGAATAAATTTACACTGTTATATAAGCTGCACACAGACGACTTTTCATTGTGTCAAAGTGTCATTTTGTCAGTGTTGTCCCATGAAAAGAAACTTTTCATATCTGCAGAAATGTGAGGGGTGTACTCACTTTTGTGGTACACTGTATATATATATATATATATATATATATATATATATATATATATATATATATATATATATATATATATATATATTGGCCAAAACGACCACAGTATCCACTTTTTCGGGTGCTGGAACACTGAGTGAGAAAGACTACTATTTAGTGGTTATCACATATACATCACACATATAGATCAAACTCATCTACAGGCAGTTAACAAACTCTTTAGGATTTGTTGAAATTTCCTCATGTAAACCTTGTGAATGTTTTCTGTAGTGAATATTGCAGTTCTCGTGTTTTAAATATAAGAGCGATTAATCTGTCGGGCCGAGCTGTAGCACAAACAGTAACATTCCAGCATCCAGACGGCATCATAACTTCCTAATGTTAAGTGAATGTAACCAAAAACATGCCTTGGTCACATCCCTTTGCTTGTAGGAATCTTTTGAAGACTTGGAAACACAGCAAAATGTGTCCCTGATGTACAGTGAGCAGAGGTTTCCTGACCGGGGCAGAAAAAAAAAAGAAATAAGCACAAGAAACAAAGCAAGAGTTAAAATTGTAATTAAGTTCCGAAACATTTTCAGTGGGTTTTCATTACTACTGTAGTGAGGCTGATAGCAATAAACACATGCAGCTCTTTGTACTATCAACTCTTTGTATCTATCAAGAGCTAACATCCTTCACCTTCACTGTTACTGACCGGTTAGCACATTAAATAAGCTCAGTAATGCAATAGTGACCACAGAAAAGTAATGTTTGACACTGTTCCTCTAAACTGAACTTAACAGATGCACCATCACATTAGATTTCTCAGACTAATGTACCTTAACTCATTAAAGGGATTAACCAGGGTTGCCAATTCCAGTAAATTCAACTGCAAAAGAAATTGTATACTGCATATGAACAATACTATTGTCAAAATTGGCTCCTCCCTCTCCTGCATGTGCTTTTTGTTTGCTTTTTACGGTCCACGTGCTTCTTTGTTTTGGTTTTTACAGTGCTGCCCCCTTGTTTTCTTGACCCCGCCCTGATTCGTTCCATCATCCATGTGATCCATAATTCACATACTGCACTACACAGATAGGCAGGTATCTGCGATTCAGCACTAGCTTATCTAATCAATCCTTCACTAAATTAAACCGGGAGCGCTGGAAATGAACAAATCCATTCTGAACTGCAGTGAGAGATCAGGAATCAGTGCTGTGCTCCTCTAATTGTTTTCTTCTAACCAGAATATTAATAAAAACACTTTTATTGCCAAGATGAATTGTTTTAAACAATTTTCTAGGCTGCCTGTGACTTTTGCAACATGCTTCATTTAAGGAACTTTACTGCAGAGATTATTTCACTAAACACTGAACGTAACAACTTGTCCAGAAACCGATGGTAGACGTCGGTAAACGTTTAGGTTTCTCCTTTGTTTCTGTTCTCATTACTAATGATTACTGCATCTCTCTCCCTTTCTCTCTCACACTCTACACTGTCAGAAAAAAGGTACGACGCTGTCACTGGGGCAGCACCCTTTTCGTCACTGTGGAAGGTGTCCTCAGGAGTTCATCTCAGTCCTTTTAGTCAGGGAGCATAACTGAACCATAATCCACTGAAATTATATTTTCTAAGCTGTACTGACTCCACACACCCGCCTCGCCTCCAGGCTTTTATTAAATGGTTCTGTTTTAAAACTAGTTTAGAAAAAGATACATATGTCTACTTTTCCACTAGGAAAAACGTGTGTAAGGTACACAATTGGACCTTAAAACCGCTGTTGCACCTTTGAGGGAACGTTTACACGGTTTTTACCTTGATGAATGAATCATGTACCTGCATGGTACCTTTATTTCTAACAGTGTACTTCTAGCACCGGTTCTCCCTCATGACCGTGAATCTATCTCTCTCTCTCTCTCTCTCTCTCTCTCTCTCTCTCTCTCTCTCTCTCTCTCTCTCTCTCTCTCTCTGCTGAACTCCACTGTACCCGGCTGTGTGTCCTCAAATATATAGCTATTCAGACACTCATACCGCGATTCCTCGGCCACGGCTCATTCTGAAAGGAGCCCAAAACACCAAAACACGGCTACTTTCAAAACTTCACTCAAGGCTTCTTTTTCAAACGAGCCCAATTTGGCCTGAAAACCGCAAACTACTCTCTGTCCTCAGGTTTCCAGCTATTCAAACACTCCTACGATGATTCGTTTAAACGCTTATATGGCCATTCATTTTCTCCTGTCTGAATCATGTCTTATGGCCGCTACTGCCCTTTTCAAACGAGCTCGATTTGGCGGCGAAACAGCGATTCTGAGGTTGACAGTTCAGCTACGGTATTGTTTTGATAACGTTAAATCTGGACACCAAGCCAACTCAGCTAAACCTTGCACTAAATCACCTAAGTTTACTACTGTTTGTCACGATTGGCTCCTCCCACTCCATGTGCTTTTTGTTTTGGTCCTGCCCCCTCGTTTCCTGACTCCACCCCTGATTGTTTCCACCTGTCCCTCGTCAGCCCTGTGTATTTAAGCCCTGTGTTTGCCCCTTGTGTTTGCTGTTCTTTGTTGGTTGTGTTGTTGTCTGAACTGTTATCTGTACTGTTTGTATTGGTCTTTGTCTGTATGTTTGATTCTGGTTTATGTCATGTCTGTCCCCAATCTATCCGTGTTGACTCTATGACCCTGGACCGTCTTTGCCCACAATAAACGTCGCTTATCTCCGCTTATGCGTCCACCTCCTCGCTCCCCATTACACTATTACTATAAGCTTACTACCATTAGCTCACTGCTACTAACAGTACTATTCGTAATAAAGTAGCTAAATGCAAAGTAAGCCGTTTTTTTCTCGCAGCAAAGCAGCAGGTATGTGAAAAAAGCCAAGACATCACCTCAGAGCTGAACATGAAGACGTGGTGTGAACAGGGACTTCGGTGCAGCCAGACTGGTTTCTTCCTATGTGATTCAGTGTGAACGCCGCACTCATTCAAACAACTGATTCTCGACATTCATTGGCTGAACAGATCATAACCATGATTTTGTCCAATGAACACACAACCGTCTACTAAACTTATTGGTTTCAAAACTTTATTTCTTCCAAATATAAGACAATAATATACCATTGAGTTGATATTATAATTTCCTGCCTGGTTTAAAGAGAAGTGTTATGAATTACTGAATGGTTTGACATTTATTTGAATGATTTAACCCTCATCATTTTAGTCTGATCTGATGCTCTATGCCAGTCGATAATATGTAAGTTTAAATGAATCAACTATACATTTCCTGTTTTAAAACAACAAACTACTGTTAAGTTACAATAGGCAATGTACTTGTTATATTATTATTACCATTATTATTAGAGCAGGAAAAATGGAAAACAGCTATATTGGTCTTTGACGCTGATAACTGTTTTTACCCTGTTAAATGTGTTTTTAGAATGATAACTATTAAATGAACACTCAAAACTCTTAAAAAATAGTACAACCATGTTAAAAAACTGTAGATTCTTATCATTTAAAATAACAGACTTTATTTCGACAGAAGATTTATTGAAAAAGGTGGCTTTCTTGTATTTTACAGGTGTATTCTCTTATCATGAAAAATAGAGAAAAAAACATTTTTTTTACGGTCAATTTGTTTTTTTGGGTTTTTTTTATAGTGTACTGTACATTTACGTACGCTGCTTCTCTAAGTGGACACTGTTTTGCTGGACATCTCAGCAGAACAGAAGAGCACATTAGTCAACTCACTTACTACCTCATGATATGTAAGGTGATATACTACATGCTGTACAGGGTCAAAGGCATCCAGATGAGAAGGCTTGTATATATAATATGTAATATGTTATATATTATATATAAGGCTTTTTTTTCAAAATTTCATATTCTCAGAACAGAAGGGCCTTGAGGGAACTATCCATACAAAAAAAAAGAAAGAAAGATTTAATGCGGGTTCTGAGGAAAAAAAGACTTACTTTTTTTGCCATCAGTGTCGTAATATTCTTCACAGGGTCACTTGCTGTGCTTTTTAGGGCACAACGCTCCACATAGGCAGAATTTTACTGCAAATAGGAAACTTACATTGAATTTTGCTAATTGAATGCTCATTCATTCGAGCCCTTACATAAGCGCTGCCCTCAGGTGGTCAGTATAGACGGTCTCGAGCTACTGAAATGAATTTTGAACCATGCTTTTTAATAAGGCTAATGGAGCTGAAGGCAAGCAACAAAAGCTCAGGAAAAAGGGCTCTCTGGGAGAGCTGTGGGCTCTTCTCTATGCTTTTGGAAGGAACACTCATAATTTCTCACCTCTGAGATTGTGGCCAGGGTGCAAATATCATTTTGTTGCAGCACCGGATTGAATAAGTGTGAAGAAAGAAAAACAAAGCCACTGAATGGAGTGATCTGTTGGGAAAAACACACGGAGGGAGCATGGCCATTCATTATGAAGTCAAAGCTTTTTTTTTTTTGTTTTTACTACATCATATGAGGTATGAGGTATAAAGCATAACTATGATAATTAGGGCTCCGCTACTTCTGTTACTGCATAGAGGGGCTTTAGAGCCCAATCTGCGGCTCGGTCAGTGCAATTACACCTTTCATAGCCTTCTGAAAGGCTGCTGCTTTTGTTTTGCTGAGGTGTGACCTGCCCAAAAGGTGTGTGTGTGTGTGTGTGTGTGTGTGTGTGTGTGTGTGTGTGTGTGTGTGTGTGTGTGTGTGTGTGTGTGTGTGTGTGTGTGTTTGTGTGTGTGTTGGGGGGGGGGATATGCTACTATATTTGAAAGAGCAAGCAGGACAGTGGAAATTAATGGTGGTAATAATCATCAAATGAGATTCCTCAATAAAATACGGTGGTCAGTATTCTCTAAAAATGTCATGCAACATGCTAAGGTCGAATAGCCATGGCTGGTCACTTGCTTTCAAGGCACAGTGGAGATAAAATCAAGGGTAAAAATGAAGACAGCCACCGAAAAGAGAAGGCTAAGATTAACCATTTCATGCATAATTTAGCAGAAACTGTTTTCATTTTTCTTATTCGGATCTGCATATAAAACCTCATTTTTAATAAAATCATGAATTATCAATTTATGTAAAACATTGCTAAACTGCATATGTGAACATAATGCATTAGTGAAGTAAAGCAAAGGAAGAAATAAAAAAAGAAAATTTTTTCTATGCATGTTTATATCTTTCATTATATTTCTAAGTTTTAGTTGCAGTATAGTGTAACACTAATATTTAATATAAAACAAAACAGCTTTTTGACTTGTTCAAGCAGATGCATGCTTTAGTGGGAGTGGTGTTGGTTAAGCCTGTGTTCTTGTTGATGCGTATATTGTTATTGCTTTGTCTGGAGTGATGTATTGTTGTATTCTCCATGCAAACAGGCCAATTAAATGTTTAATATATGTTTTTCTGGCTGACGTCCGATGATCTGTTATGATGTTAACTGCAGGATCAAAAGAAAGTTGATTTCCTACAGATTGCTGAACATTTGCTGGGCAAGAAAAATCAGCTGTACCTAAAAAGTAATTTATTTACATTTACATTTAGCAGACGCTCTTATCCAGAGCGACTTCCAAGAAGTGCTTTGTCTATCTAGAGAAAGTATCTTTGCTAGTTACTAATAGTTTAAAGAGAAAGACGGTCCAGAGCTCAGATACTGTTAGAAACAAAAGTCAGTGTAGATACAGAGAGACAAGGAACAGAGTTGAGCACAGAACTCTGTGCAATACAATACAATACAATACAATACAATACAATACAGGGGGTCCTCGGGTTACGACGTTGATCCGTTCCTACGTCGCGTCGTAACTTCGATTTTCGGATAAGTCGGAACAGACGTACATACTGTACTTAAATACTATGAACACTTAGGATGCGATCTTTATCTTTTATATTCGTAGCGACAGTCGAACATCTAAGTCCAAGCGACCGGCCAATGTTTGTTGCTGTTTCCCCCTTATCGGATCGCTTAACGATATCTAATTTCACTTTCATGGTGATGGCTTTCCTCTTCTTCGATGCACTGCCATCAGAAGAGTCTGCCTTACGCTCGGGAGCCATAATGAAGGGCAAAAGGTTAACAAACTCGGAGAGAACGACGAAGCAACAAGCCAAAATGGCATACAATGCGACTGGGGTGACGGCGTCTTCCTCGGTCCACAACCACGTCACGGCGTATTCTTCCGCCACGCACACCAACTAGTTCCCGCACACAAAGTTTGCGTTTACGATGTTTATGACACAAAACCACTTAAGTCGAAACAAGGCTTTATATAGTATATGGGAGATGTGTTGTAACCACGAAACATCGTAACTCTGGACTGACGTAACCCGAGGACCTCCTGTACAATAAAATACAATATATAGGTGCAGCACAATACATTACAATCAATGCTTAATTCAATTCATTCATTAAAGTGCTGTGTAAAGAGACATGTCTTCATTCTGTGTTTGAAGGCCGTGAGAGACTCTGCTGTAGGGATAGCCAGTGGGAGTTCGTTCCACCACTTGGGTTCTAGTACGGAGAACATTCTCCACGATTGTCTTCCACGGTCTTCCTTAAGGATGGCGGGTGAAGTCGAGCTGTACTCGAAGCTCGAAGGGCTCGTGGTCCAGTTCAAGATTTCACCTTTGCCATCAAGTCAGTAGGGGCTGGTCCAGTTTTGGCTTTGTAGGCCAGCATTAGGATTTTAAATCTGACGCGTGCAGCTACAGAAAGCCAGTGAAGGGAGCGCAGCAGTCGGGTGACGTTGCTGAACTTGGGAAGATTGAAGACGAGCCGTGCTGCCGCATTCTGGATGAGCTGCAGAGGCTTGATGGCCTGCATGGGAAGACCAGCCAAGAGCGAGTTGCAGTAGTCAAGCCCAAGGTATCATATTTAGGTAATGGGTAGTTCAGGGTTTCTATGGGAAATCATTCATCAGAAAGATTTGGCATTTCGTGTGGAGTCCCTCAAGGTTCAATTTTAGGGCCTTTGCTATCCTCTTTGTTACCTCTAGGTGATGTTATTAGGAAACATAATATACATTTTCATAGCTATGCTAATGATGTGCAACTATATGTTGAGACTCTATAGACAGACTGACCGGCTGTGTCAGATATTTCTCAGTGGGTGTCGCAAAATTTTCTACAATTAAATCCAAATACAATTAAATACAAAATAAATAAATAAATAAAATACTGCTAATTAGTACAGAAACTAAGAGAAAGCTGATTTATGAGAAACATGGTTCTTTAGCTTCATATACCAAATCAGCAGTATGAATCCTGGGTGTGCACTCTGCGTTATCCCACATGTAAACACAGTCAATAAAGTAGTTTTCAATCATTTGAGAAATATCACTAAAGTTCAGCCTTTTCTTTCTCAGAACAACGCAGAGAAACTTGGTACAAGCAGAGTTGATCACTGTAATGATCTTCTTACTGGACTTCCTAAGAAAGCAATACATCCATTACAACTCATACAAAATGCAGCAGTACAGATCCTAACAAAAGCAAAACAGACATCAGATAAAGATCTGCTACTAGTTTTTAAAGCTCTAAATGACCTTAAAGCCCGAGTTACATCGCAAGGTTTCTGTCTCTTTATGTTGCAGAATATGATCTCAGATCTGCAGACCTTCTGCAAACACTTTATATAAATCACAGAAAATATGGAGAGACTCAGTTATTCTGCTTCTAAGCTGTAGAATTCAGTTCACCTTTAACTAGACTGTCAAGCTCAGAGGTCACTTTTAAAATGAAAATGAATCTCTTTATCTTACCACTTAATTACTTAAATTACTTAAAAACTGCATCTTATTGTATTAAATTCAGTGAATTGAATTGAAGTGAATGTAATATACAAGGGTATATGAAGCTAAAGAGCCAAGTTTCTCATAAATCAGCTTTCTCTTAGTTTCTGTACCAATTATCAGTATTTTATTTATTTATTTATTTTGTGATTTAATTGTAGAAAATTTTGCGACATCCACTGAGAAATATCTGACACAGCCGGTCAGTCTGTCTATAGAGTCTCAACATATAATTGCATATTATTAGCATAGCTATGAAAAATGTATATTATGAATGTGTACTTTTGACACCCCGTTTTATGGTAAAGCCGATGATACTGCATGTTTTTCTTAATTATTACAATATTATTATTCATACAATGAAGTGTCTGAAGCTGCTTGTAGAATTTAACATTTTAAGTATTTTTCTGGCTTGAATGCTGTATATTATTATAGAATTCTTTGGCTTGAATAAGAGATTGGAAACCGGTTCAGTAGAGGTTTTGTTTTTGTGTGGGCCTGGCGGAAGCTATGACAAGACAAGTGAAGGTGGTAAAGAGTCACGATGAGTGACACTAGTGACTCGGCGTGCATGCTGATAAATGCGCCAGCTGTTACACTATAGACTATAAATCTTTAAAGTGACACTATTTCATGGGCTAATTAATGACTGTAGCTTTATCATTTAGATTGATTGCGCTGGCTGCCCTTCATACTTCATACATCTGTAGATCAGAGCGACTCTGAGGAGACATCACTGCAGGCTCGCTGGCGTGGTGTTTTAAAAGCTAGAAGCTTTCATTCTTCATGTGAAAGAAAACACATGCACACACACCAGAGCCACAAACATCCACCCCTTCTGCTTGTACATAATGGATTTCATGGCATGCTATATTATTTAGCTTTGCTACCACTTTCCTTGACTCCCCTAAGGATTTCTGTCTGCTTCAACACAGAGTCATACATGGAATCGACACAAAGTCCTGGATTTTGGGGGTCTAATGGGCTCTCAATCTGGTCTACGTCTACAGAAATGTCCACTTACCGCTTGCCATGTGTCTCTAAAGAGCACATTTCCCTCATTCGCTGGGGTGAAAATGCATCAAACTCTTCTTCAACTGTACACGTCACTGTTATGTTCACGAAAAACTCTGATCTTTTTAGAAAAGAAAAGAAAAAACTTTTCCAAAAGAGTTTGAACAAAGAACATCCTTGGACGTTTTAAAATAAGCAGTCCGTCAGGGATGTGTTGTGAACGTCAATGGATGCCCAAAAACCTTTTCTAAAAGTCAGTTGTTAGGTAAGCAATAGAACATGAGAGGGAGTGTGTTATCACGAACATGACAGCTCTGATTTGGTCGCCTCATTTGCAAAACGTCTCATTGAAAAACGTTCAAAACTTGTTAT
Source organism: Pygocentrus nattereri (assembly GCF_015220715.1). Lineage (NCBI taxonomy): Eukaryota > Metazoa > Chordata > Actinopteri > Characiformes > Serrasalmidae > Pygocentrus > Pygocentrus nattereri. The sequence continues at coordinate 29,935,593 of NC_051229.1, forward strand.
TTCCTCAAATGTCAGATGGCACAACCAAAAACAAAGAACTTTTGTCTTTCCTGCTTTGATGACAGAGGAGCCAGCATACTCCATCACAAAGAAGACCCCAAGTGACCTTCATGGTGCAATGCTAAGATGAGTAGCTCTTTCACAAGTTAAAAAAAATACCTTATCAAGTGTTCTGATCTCAGGAAAACCATGAAAATGGATAATAGTTATAAAAACGTGTACTTTTTTGCAAAGAAAATGTGGAGGGTTTAATTTGGAATTAGTCTGACAAAACAGCGGTGGTGCAACCAGACCAGTACAGACCAGATGTGGTGGTGGTGTGTTAGTGTGTGCTGCGCTGGTCTGAGTGGATCAGACACAGCAGTGCTGCTGGAATTTTTAAACACCTCAGTGTCGCTGCTGGACTGAGAACAGTCCACCAAACAATCATTTCCAGCCAACAGCGTCCTGTGCGCAGCTTCCTGTGACCACTGATGAAGGACTAGAGGATGGCCAACACAAACTGTGCAGCAGCAGATGAGCTGTCGTCTCTGACTTTACATCTACAAGGTGGACCGACAAGGTAGGAGTGTCTAATAGAGTGGACAGTGAGTGGACACAGTGTTTAAAAACTCCAGCAGCACTGCTGTGCCTGATCCACTTGTACCAGCACAACACATACTAACACACCACATCATGTCAGTGTTACTGAGAATGACCCACCACCCAAATAGTACCTGCTCTGTGAAGGTCCATGGGGGTCCTGACCACTGAAGTATCACAGAAACAGATGGACTACAGTCTGTAACTGTAGAACTACAGAGTGCAGCTATACAGTAAGTGGAGCTGATCAGATGGACAGTGAGCATAGAAACCAGGGATGTGAAAATATAGACAACGGGGGAAAAACATTAACAGGGCTTTGAGTCTTTGGTGCTGCTGTACTACCCCTTCCCAAGCCAAAGCCAAAGTAGTAGTGCTATTCATCAACATCATGACATTGTTCACCAAAGTTCCAAAATAAATTAGATGTGCAGTTTTGCATGTGAAATTTATTCACTCTGGACGTCTTTGTGGCAAATTCCATTGAAACGAATATAAATTCTTGGACAAAAAGCAAGTGTGTCTGGGCCTTAAGCCAGCTGTCACTTGTTTTTCATCCCTGCCCTGCCGGTTGGCTGTCCACAACATGTTTTCTGAAACTAGCCAAAAGGTGCAGTTCCAGCACCTTGGACAGCAGCTTGCTTTGCTGGAGTGGTTCCATCTTCTTCTACCACCTTTTTTTTCTTCTTCTTCTTCTTCTTCTTCTTCTTCTTCTTCTTCTTCTTCTTCTTCTTCGCTCTCACCTGTTGAGAAAAGCCAGCTAATAGGAAGTTTTGGACAGCACCAGTGTTTAAATCAGAGCTGCTCCCTTTTCAACAAGCTCCTGAAAGTGGAAGATCTCTCTGCAGCTGCTCAGTAGCGCTAATTGCCAGAAAGAAGGCCCCTTTAGAGAGAGCATGAGTGATGGAAGCGGCATGCATAATTCAGGTAGAGATGGAGACGGAGGAAAGGAGAGATATGAAGAACGACCGTGGTTAACAGAAGCGTGAGAGAACGGCAGCGGCAGAGGGAGAAATGGCATAATGAGTTTGGTGCGAGTGGCGCCTGTGGGGCAGGATTAGTAGTGTGGTGGAGTGAACTGGCAGTGCTCCGTCAGACGAGGGGCTGCAGAAAGACACACGTGCGTCTTCTTTCACCGCCGACATTTGATTACGCCTCTAAGACCCCCGGGGGCTTTAGAGTAAAAACTCCTCGACGGGAGAAAAAGATGTGCGCAAATCCTCTCATATCGGAAGTGTTGCGTTATGAAAAGGGAAAAGTCAGGAAATGCTTGCCTGCACACTGCTCGGCGCCTGTGTAAGGCGGGTTTAAGCTTAGCTAAATCATTGCCCCGTTATTCAGTAATAACCGAAATGTTTGAGTTATGTGTCACATCCATATCCGGCGATAAAATTATACGAAACTGACGTAACTTCAAAAGCCAGAGCACTGGTGGAGTTACTTCAAAGAGTGGGGCGCTGGTGGAGCGAGACTGCTTTATTCATTACTTCAGCTTCTTTACAATGCAATTCATAATAGCCGAATGAGTTTTGAATTGAAGTACTGTATCTTATAGGGCTGGTTAAAAAGGAGAGGACTAGCAGCTTTAGCTAAGCTCAGAAATGGGCACAGAACTTTCAAATTTAGGGTTTTCTTCTCTAACATGCTCCTTTTTTTTAGCTAAGAAGTTTAATCCCTGGAGGTTGTTGGTTATTATCTTCATATTGCTATAATTTCAATGTAATGTTAAATGTAACTACATAAACCAATGAGTTTATGCTAATGAGGCAAATAATGTAGATTATCTCAACAGTGGCAGATGAGAAAGTATACTATATCAGTTTTACAACGTGAGACATTCCACATTTTTTCTTCATCCCTATGTGCACTGGTAGAAATAATGGCTCTGTACAGGTACATGTTTCATTCGGTAAGGTATAAGCAATGTAAATGGTTTTAAGGCACAAAGGTTTTAGTGGAAAAGCACATATTTTTAGCTTTTCATGACCTATTGTTTGAAAACAGAGCAATAAAGTAAAAAGCCTGGAGGTGAGACGGGGTGCGTGGAGTCCATACAGCTTAGAAAATTTCATTTCAATGGATTATGGTACAGTTTTGTTCCCTGACTAAAGGTACTGAGATGTATCTTGATGGTACCATCCCAGGACAAGAGGGGAACTGCCCCAGTGACAGTTTTATGCCCTTTTTTCTGAAAGTGTGTTGTAGGCAGGCGTGAAGAACTTAGCCACTCTGGCAATGGTCAGTTATTTGCGGCCAAGTCTGAGCATCTCTGAAAGGGCAAGGTTTGTGTGGTGCTCCTCCTCCGCAGTGGTAAGTGGAGGGAGAATTCACAAACTGATGAAGGCCCAAGGCTCATCAATGTGTAAGGTCAACAAAGGCTATCCTCCAGTCTTAACTGATAAAAGCTACTGTGGTGCAAGTTAAATAAATGATGGTTATGCTGGGAATGGGCCACTACACAGTTCATTGCACCCTCTTGCCTATGGGGTTGCATAGCCGCAGACTTGTGAGAGTGCCTTTGCATCATCTAAAGCTCCTACACTGGGCACTCGAGTGTGAGAAATGGACCTCAGAGCAATGGAAGAAGGTTGCATGTTCCAGTGAGCTGTTATTCTTTTACATCAAGTGAACAGAAAGGTGCCTGTGCTTCATTTACATGTGGAAATAATGGCACAAGGGTGAACTGTTAAAAGAAGCTGCTGGAAGAAGAGAGATGTTCTTGGCAATGTTCTACTGGGAAATCCTGGCTCCAGACAATCATGTGAACATACATTTAACATGTGTCACCTAACTAGACATTGATTTAGACCATGTACATCCCTTCAAAGCAATAGTATTCCCTGCCCGCAACTGCCTTTTTCAGCAGAACCATGCACTTATTGTTCAGGTATGCTTTGAGAAACATGACAGAGAGGTCAATGTGTTGCCCTGGTGCTCCAAATTCCCAGATCTCACTCCCACTGAGCATCTGTGAGAAGCGTTGAAACAAGTCCAATCCATGGCGGTTCCACCTCAGAACTTCAGGACTTGTTGGGAATGTCTTCATTTCAGATACCACAGGGCAGCTTTGGAGGCCTTGTAGAGTCCATGGAGGTGGATCTGAGTTTTTTGGGCAGCACATAGAGGAGCAAAAGCATGTTAAGCAGGTGGCCATTTACATTGTTTATTGACAGATTTGGGCATCCGCTTGATCTGGTTTTACTTCAAGCAATGATAAAATATGCCAAAAATATTTTGCACAATAAGTACAATCTTAAAAATACATGTGCAAAGGGTTCTTTGAGCAATTCCATAGAAGAACAACACATGGTTCCCTAAACAGCCTTCAGATGGATGGTTCTTCAAAGACTCATTTTGTAAAGTAGTGTGAGCTCTTTAAAAGTTCAAAGAAAGTCCAAGAGCAGTTGTTAAATTGACTTAGAACTTTTTATATTCTTTGACGATTCTTTTAATCTTTAAAATGTTCTCCACATTTTTGTGGCTCTTCCACGGCAACATTCTGAGAACCCTCTTAGAGCCATCTGGTTTTCAAAACTACGCACAGAACAATAACTTTTCAATAATACATTTTAATAAGCGTCTCTAATAACCACATATGCAACAACAATGTAACTACCAGTTTAGTCACTGTTACAGAGGAAATACAGAAGTCCACCTCATGTAATTACACAACTGTATTTTAATAGTTGTAACAGCCAATTCTCTTTAATTTGTAATCAGACTGGAACAGCAGTTGTTTTCAGAAGTTTTATTATTATTTTTTTTTTAATCCAGCAGTGAAAGTGTGTAATAACTGACATTAAGACATTACTTACACTGTATCTGCCAGCTTTCCTAACATTTAGCTAGACTTTATGTAGCCAGTGCTCTGACACTGTACCCAGTTTCAGCTTTAACCCATTTCGTAATATGACAGAACAGCAGACGCCCCCTTATATTGAAATGTAACTTTTATAACATTAATTAAATGTGTTGCATTAAACCCAAAGCAGCATCTATATTACCATTGCATTATTATATAGTACCTACATAATAACTACACAGAAACTGTCCATCCATCCATCCATTTTCTAAGCCGCTTCTCCATCAGGGTCGCGGGGGGGGGTGGGGGGGGGGGTGCTGGAGTCTATCCCAGCGGTCATCAGGCGGAAGGCAGGATACACCCTGGACAGGTTGCCAGTCCATTGCAGGGCAGACAGACAGACACACAGACAGTCACTCACACCCAGGGGCAATTTAGCATGTCCAATTGTCCGGACTGCATGTCTTTGGACTGTGGGAGGAAACCGGAGAAAACCCACGCAGACACGGGGAGAACATGCAAACTCCACACAGAGAGGACCCTGGTCACCCGGCTGGGGAATCGAACCCAGGCCCTCCTTGCTGTGAGGTGACAGCGCTACCCGCCACGCCACCGTGCTGCCCCAGAAACTGTCCACTTACTTTAAAGTGTGACTTTAAAACTGCACTACAGGAAAGTTTGTCTGTAGAAGTTACACTCGTGTAATTACATGAGGCAAAACTGAAGTTGATACACATGTGGAATTTCTTCTTTAATCCATCTGTAACACTGAATAAATCATCAGTAGTTACATCGCTGTTGCATATGCTGTTCACATGTAACTGCACAGTTATTAGAGACACTTAATATAAAGTGGGACCATAAGTACAAATGCAATTTTTTTCTGCTTGTAAATAAATCTAAAATTTCACAATAGTTTAGTTATGAACCAAAACTGCTGCTTCTAATAGTTAACTTAATATGTTAGGGCAGAAAAAGACTAGGCTGCACTGTGGCCTACCCAGACTGAAGTTACTCATCCCAAACAGAAACCTTTAATTAAGGGATACATACAGTACACACAGACACTCGTACAGTCGGCTCAGTCTCCCTTGGACTGCAAACTGAGCATCTAATTGGTTGCTAACCCTTTTTACTAATGAAGCCAAACAGTGCCAGTTGATGGACCTTTAGAATCCACCCCTCTCATTATGCATGACACCTGATTGTAATTAATTCTCTTGCTCATTTTGCAGAACAATCCCCATGCTCCTCCTTTACTGCGGAAAGTGGTGCATCGGATTTATTTGGTTCAATTGTCTACATAATGTTTACATCACAAAGATATGTAAAAAAAATACATTTAGCTTTTTGGGCAATAATTATGTGAATGTAATACAATTAATTTGATTTTTTTTTTTTTTTGAGTGTGCCAGCAAACACTGACCCCAGCTTTTTATAACATCTTCAAATTATAGGCAATGCTCTAAATTATTTAGACCTGCTTCAAAATGACTTTCACCATTCAGAATAGTAGTGTTTTTACCTGTAATCCTATAAATATTTTCCACTGAAATGGAAAACTATAGCAACAACCTGGCAACCATTTGGGATACTATACCAATGTTCTAGTAAGACATTAGAACCGCTAAGATCTGAACCTGCTGCTTTTGCTTCCTAATGGGAACTGGTTACCATTAGAAACCACCAATTTACATTTATAGCATTTGGCTGGAGCTCTTATCCAGAGCGACTGACAATTTGATCATTTTACACAGGTAGGCCAAGGTGGTGTTAGGAGTCTTGCCCAAGGACCCTTATTGGTATAGTGTAGGGCGCTTGCCCTGGTGGGGGATTGAATCCCAGGCTACAGCGTAGAAGGCAGAGGTGTTATCCACTGCACTAACCAACCAACCAAGACCTTACCAACCACCTGGGATACCGTAGCAATGGGCTTGCAATACCTCAGCAACCTGGAATACCACAGCATCACCTTAGTAATCACCTAGAATGACATAGAAAAAGCCTAGTAACATTTTAGTAACCACGTGGAATGCCATAACAAAGGCCTTGCAACATTTAGTAACCACTTGGAATACCGTAGCAAAGGTCTAGCAACACCTTACTAACCAACTGGAATACCATAGCAAAGGCCTAGCAACACCTTAGCAACCACCTGGAATACCATAGCAAAGGCCTAGCAACATCTTAACAACCACCTGGGATTTCATGACAGTCACTTTGCCAGGCTAACTACAATTTTGTTCAGGGATTTTCTCTTTCTAGTTAATACGCTGTTGGTTCTGTATGTGTAAAATGTTGTAACTTTCTGTTGAGCTTTTAGGAGTGAAAGGTGAGGCATACGAACCCCCCCTGCTCTAAAAAAATAATTCAGACCTCTCCGTAAAGATGGTCTTCTGATGGTCGTGGCTGCCTTGTTGCTTTGAACAGCCCCACAGCACTTTCTCTGACTTAGTGGTCAGCTGCCTGAAGATTGTATTTCTCATTGTTATATTTGAGAAATTCTCTTGGTTTGCTGATATATGAAAGATGCTCAGTAACCAGGTGCTGCCATAGCTTTGATGGCTTCCTGGCCTCATTTGCTAGGACCTTGAGATAAATGACATTTTTTGGTCTGTTGTCATTCTTCCCCTTAAACCAATTTGATACAGTAGTCATTGAAATTTCAGATATAGTTGGTTTGGCTTTAGCATCATTATCCTCCACTTGGAATGATGTGGCATGACCATTTGGCTGATTCAATCATTTATCCATGGTTGCTATGGCAGTATAGTAAAATGGGGGGGGGGGGGGGGGGGGGGGGGGGGGTGGTTGGGGTGCCAGGTTTGGGTCTATGGACATTTTGAGAATCAGTAGTTCAGGGAACCAAAATGCATTGCAATTGCAAAGTAAATAAACCTTATTTTTTAACAAGTTTGTTTTTAAGGCTGTTTTTACAAGTTGTTGGTTTGGTAGAGTTTGGGTTTTTGTCACATTATATCTTTTTTCTAAATTATAGACGTGTATTCTTTGGTTGGTCAGGAATTTGATGGTGACATAAGTCTGCTGTTATATTCATATTTGCAATGATTAGCACCAAAACACTTTTTTAAAAGTATGTGAAATGATAATTAATAAATCATTAGTGGTTGTAAATTATGTTTGACCTGCATTAAAATTGAAAACAATACAAAAACAAAAATGTGACATTTTACTGTAAGAATGTTACTTCTTTTTTTAAATAATTCTTTTAGTTTTTAATGTATTTATTTATCTATTTGTTTCAGCCCAAACCAAAAAGTTGTGACAGGATGTTTACCAGCACTACAACCACCTTTTCTTTTAAACTCACTTTTTATTATATGGGGCTTTGAAAAGTTACGTCATGTGGTAACAAACAATTGAAGTAGTTCCGTTCAGCTCAAAGAAGTTGCTTTGTTCATGCAAGTGTTTCTTTAGTTTTAAATAAAATGAATTAATTTACTTGTGACCACATGAAGTAATTTTTTATTTGGTTGAGCTGACGAATCATTTTTACGGTAGTTGCTGTGATATGCCAAGTGGTTGCTTAGATGTTGACAAGGGGTTGCAGTGTTATCCCAGGTGATAAGCATGGTGTCCTAGGTGGTTGCTAAGGTATAAGAAGATTAAGAAGAACAGCAAGTTAGTTGAGGTAGTAGGTAGCTGTAGCAGGTACTTGTATGCAGTTGCTATAGTATCCCAGGTTTTTATTGATATGTCAGTATATAAATGTGCTGCATGAAAATAAAAACATATGTAATAAAAATTATGGCATTTAAGACCATGATGCCATTTTGGTAGATATGTTGTGACTGTGCTCTGATCATCTCATCACATCACAAGACATGTAGACTCTTTAGATGCATCTTTAGAAAATTTGCCAGATTGGTGGACTGAATAAGTATAGTCTGCATTTCTGTGTGTCTGAGTTCAGAACATTACAGTGTGTGATATTTTATAAAAACTAATAAAAGTGGCCACCAAAACTGCCAAAGCTCTTTAATAATAAACTTGAGCATATATATCAAACTCAAGCTTTTTTTTCACCAGCTACTCATTTGAATTGTCCTTTCCACTTTACACTCACTGGCCACTTTATTGGGTGCTAGTAAAAGGTTGGACCCCCTTTTGCCTTCAGAACCGCCTTAATTCTTCGTGTCAGACTTTCAACAAGGTGTTGGAAACGTTCCTCAGAGATTTTGGTTGGTTATTTGAGTTCCTGTTGCCTTTCTATCATCTGGAACCAGTCTGCCCATTCTCCTCTGACCTCTCACATCAACAAGGCATTTTCGTCCACACAACTGACCGCTCACTGGATATTTCCTCCTTTTCGGACCGTTCTCTGTAAACCCTAGAGATGGTTGTGTGTGAAAATCCCAGTAGATCAGCTAATTCTGAAATACTCAGACCAGCCCATCTGGCACCAACAACCACGCCGCGTTCAAAGTCCCTTAAATCCCCTTTCTTCCCCATTCTGATGCTCGGTCTGCACTTCAGCAAGTTGTCTTGACCACCTCTACATGCCTAAAAGCACTGAGTTGCGGCCGTGTGATTGGCTGATTAGCTATTTATGTTAACAAGCAAACAGGTGTACCTACTAAAGTGGCTGGTGAGTGTACATGGTGCTGCATTTACACTGAGGTGCCTTAAAAGTAGAACGAATTATAAAATAGGGGGGATATGAAGCAGTGTACCTCAGTAAATACACTAATTTACCCCAATAGACGATCCGTAATCAACAAATAACTCAAACTTTCGCTTTGACCATTTTTACGGTAATCGCTGTGATATTCCAAGTGGTTGCTTAGATGTTGCTAAATGGTTGCAGTGTTATCCCAGGTGACTGCTAAGCAGCTGCTATGGTATCCCAGGTGATTGCTAATGTACAAGAAATTAAGAACAGCCAGTTGGCTCTCTCAAGCCAACTTTGTTAGGTCAGCCCACTTTTTTCAGTAAGTAATGTAGGTGTGAAAGCACATTAAGAGTGAAAGTGAACTCAAAAACACTACAGTCCCAAAGCACTCCCAAACTTTTACACCAAAGCAGGCTTTCATTCAAGCCTGTTCTATTGAACGGGAAGCTTAATAAAACCTCACTTTTTTGTCCTGTTGAACCCAATTGGGCAAAGAGGCAACAGGCGAATGAGTGTGCTCTCAAAGCTGTGCCAAGCAACCAGGAACAGCTAGCATCTCTCCCAGAGGCCAGTACACTTTATCTCTACCACTCAGGGCTGCGCAAGCTTCAACTCTGTGCCAGCAGCCTTGGTATGCTGGCATCGGTTTGGCCCTTGAAGCCACAATAATTGAGTTAAATACTAGCATGGAGGCATACCAATGCATTCGCATTCACTTACTTGCTTTCGTGTGTGCACCAAGGCACACATGAAAATCATTGGGAAAACATGTTTGTGATCAGCTTTTTCAACTGTTTGGTGATAAAAGCGAACTACTCACCAAGGTAGATCAAAGATCTGCTGCATAGTAACAAAGAGCTGATTACTTTCAGCTCAATATAACATCTTATTTTTCGCAAACCAATTACAAAATTGTCTCACTTCACCTTCTCGGATAATTATGTAGTTACACATTAACAATACGACAATGCAACATCAATGCATTTATCAATGATATATTTATTGTGACAGATTAATTGCAGTAGGAAGGCACATAGCTGTGATTACATATTTTCTACTATGTATCTACACATCTATAACAGGGTGAGGGATGCTACATTTGAATGAACTGCTGTTTTCCCAGCAAAACAATTCCAGTTGTAACAGGCAGTGTGTTACCTACATTGTAAGAGCAATTACTGCATCTGCACAGATGTGCACAGATGCATTTTTATGTAGTTGCTATGAAATTAAACATCCATCCATTTCCTTTATTTAATCAAGTTACCATGTTCCAAGGCAAATACTCCATAGCAATTATGTAGAAATTATACTTTAGCCTTAAAAGGAAAGTTTGTGAATGTACTTCAAGTTGGCTTGACAAAGCTGTTCATAAAACCTTGAACTGTCCCAGGTGGTTGCTAAGATGTTGCTAGGTCACTGAGATGAAATTCTCAGTGGTACCAAGGATTTGCTTGGCTCTTGCCATCGTGTAGGAGGTGGTTGCTAGAAGTTGGACCAAGAAATAATAGTAATGGTACCTCTCTTTCTTAATAGCCTCAAAAATGTTGCTTTTCTGCTGTGCGATGTCCGTTCCAGCAAATCCCAATAACAGTAAATAAATAAATGAATACAGTGATGTTGTGTATTATGAAAATGTCACCAGGAATCAGAAAAGAAATATCTCTGCCGCATCACCCACCCCTCCTTTGGAACAAAGAAACTTCAAGTGATCAAGGCACACCTTTTAGCATTTTATATTCTTATATTATTTTGGAATATTATGTATTGATTTGCCTGTAGGTTTTTCCTGTGTTATGACATTCAATCTGCTTTGGTAATTAAGTCTTCCCTTGAAAAAAGGAAGTTTCATTTCTGAATGTGGTGTAGTGGGACCCAGGTAGGCATTTAAGCCTTGTGGCTTGTTCTTGGTATTATACTATCCTAATGTTTCATAATATTTTATTAATAAATTCTGTGAAGCTCTAAGGTAAGTTAAGGCAATGAAGTATATGGCAGCAGATCCAAACTTGGAGTTCTGTATTGATTTCTGAGCTTTGCACCCTGTCGTTTTCTATGTTCATGATATCTTTTGCACATATCTATTGGTGATATGTATCACCCCTGTAGATCCACCTTGCTGGTGTCCTGTTAGAGATAGTAGTCCATTTGTTGATGCAATATGTAAGTTAACCCTCCTAGTGGCCAGTTTCTGGACATAGAGCTGCATTTGGTTGGGTATGTTTGGATGCAGGACAACTGGAGCAGTGGCCACTTCCTTAGAAACCCCTTGTAGCTCCACCTTGCTGGTGTACAGATAGAGTCTTTCGCCCATCTATTGATGCGCAGTTTGTGTCAGGTATCCTCTAGCCTTTCACAAATGGTCAGTTTATACCAGTGCTATGCTGAGGAGAGACCATGGAGAACAATGCCAAATCAACAGCAGTCCTGTAGTCGCTGACCAGTGAATGGGCTACAGTAAATAATTGTTCACCCAATATAGATGTGTGGACTTATAATGTTGGTGTTTCTCATAATGTGACCTGAGAATGACATTCAAAATAGATATTTCTAAAGAAGTGGTCAACAACTGTATATCCAAAGGAACATCATGCTTATGGTCCTAATACTATTCAAAAGTTTGGGATTACTTGCTAAAGTGATACGAGGCCCTTGCCATGTTTTTCTAGTTGGATCCAAGCTGTTGCCATGGAGTCACAATGGTATCCTAAGTAATTACTAAGGTGTTGCTAAGCAAAGGTTAGAAAAAAAAAAAGATTTATTCATAATTTAACAATTTTAGGAACAAGCTCTGCAATAAATTTTATTGCATTATTATGATAAATTGCATTTATCTTTTTATAGTAATTCCTGACATAAATTTATGAATAGCTGTTTAATCCGTGCAATTAATTCACCCTGTTTCTATTATTTTTACCATTTTCTCCCTAATTTAGTTGTCTCCAATTTCACCCACCAGTCACACGATACTATCAATGCTGGATATCATCTTTTCGACCTGACACTTACGCAATGTCATTGGACAGCTGACTGCGCTCAGAGAAAAGTTCTAACCGCCAACCACCAGATGTGTTACGTCAGCTAACAGACACCTACACTGACTAACCTCACATTGAGTGACGAGGAGAGAAGGGGTGGGGGGTGGGGGGGGTCATCCTACCCACCCAGATATAGCGAGGACTATTGTGCTCTCTTGGACTCCCGGCTACAGATGACTGTAGCCTCACCAGGGTTCGAACTCGTGATCTCTTAGACGGTTGAGCCACTCACGAGCCCCATTCATTGTTTTTTTCTGGATATTAATTTTATTATGAGTTCATTATTAGTGCTAAACAAACTTCTCAATTATTAAATGGTGATATTAGCATAACTTTACACATATCACTGCTGTCAGAGTAAAACCTCATCTCTCATTCATCATGAACATTACACACAACAAGTGCTTTCATATCATCTCATAAGCTGAAAAATGACAAAAGTGGAGTGATATACGATTCTTTGCAAAAGTTAGAGATCAACATTTATTTAATGTCCAGTTCCAATAAACTGGTCATCCCAGAGCCCTCAACATCTCAACATCATTGAATGTGATGTAATGACAGAAGAAAATGCAACCAACTTCTAAGACTGAGCTTAAAATGTCCCTGCAGATACGGTATCTCTGAAAAGCTGAGACCAAACATCCTGAAAAAAAAAAAAAAAAACATTGTAATGTTGTAGACGTTGATGCTTGTGTACAGTTCTCGGTTAAATATATAGTCTCAATTGCAAATTAAATAAGCAAAGTTATGTTTGTGACTTTGCACAGTACTGTATCTGCAACATAATTGAACGGTGGTATGGCTCATGCTAGGAATCCTCTACGCTGTAAAAATGCCTCTCTTTTTCTTGTATCATGACAAGTTTACAGTGAAGCAGAACAGCTGTGGAAACTCGAGCATGCATGCGAGCGAAGATATCTCATTACATGTGAAATGTCCTCAGCTCGGTGGCCGTGTTTTCCGAGTGTGCGCACACAGACGTGTGATGTAGGTAATTGACTGAGTTTGTGTCTCCGAGCAATTTGAGAGTCACTATAAGAAAAGGGAAAAGGAGCAACTGGGTGTAAACAAGTCAATAAGCTGTCAGTGGAGCTATGTGCGAGTAGTTAGTGAGCAAGGTATAATTGGCCGAGAAGCTCAGATCCCAGAACGTTTCTGCTGCTAAAACAAGCTATCGTCTACACCCGACATCTCACCATCCTCAGAGTGGGAACCTTGAAAGAAGAGCAGAGCAACCAAAGCAGCAGATCAAGTCTATAAGTAAAATATAGAAAAACAAAATGTACCGAAATATTAAACACTGTCAGCCAGTCAGTCATTTGGCTATGCCTCTAGGGAAAAATCCCACATAGCAACATTCTTATCTAAATCTATAATGATCACACTTTGATTCAAGCAGTTTTGGAGTAAAGACTACGGGCACGGAATCCAAGGCTTGGAGCTGGATGTGAGGTAAGTACATTATAATATGCATCCTCTTGAGAAAATAATTGTGTCCCTGCAGCGAACAAAATTGAAGATGAAATCCAGCAGATAAGGCTGAAAAAGCCAGTTTACACACCCTGTTTACTTCAATTTAGCCTAATTCGGATTCAGTTTGGCCCAATTATTATATCATTTTCCACACCTGGGCAGTGCTGCTGTGCTGAGCACTATGACTATATTTAGGGAAATATACAAATGTAACCCCCCTTCCCCAAAGATGCACCTGCTCGTTTCATCTCCACCTGCAGAACTAGCATCGCATCTTGCATTTGGCATTCCTGTGTAACACTTTACAATAAGGTTTGCAAATGAATGAATTGTTTTTATTATTTTGTTTTCTTTTCTCTTTTTTACTCTAAACTATATTTGTACTGTTTTATGAGTCACAGTTTTCAAGCTAGAAACTTTGGCTCATAGATTTTTACAGGAATAATGCACAACCCAGCAAATACTTAAGATACATTGGCAATTGCCTAGCAACACCTTAGTAACTTAGGATACCTTAGTGATGGCCCAGCAACACCTTAGTAACTTAGGACACCTTAGCAATTGCCTAGCAACACCTTAGTAACTTAGGATACCTTAGCAATTGCCTAGCAACACCTTAGTAACTTAGGATACCTTAGCGATGGCCTAGCAACACCTTAGTAACTTAGGACACCTTAGCAATTGCCTAGCAACACCTTAGTAACTTAGGATACCTTAACAATTGCCTAGCAACACCTTAGTAACTTAGGACACCTTAGCAATTGCCTAGCAACACCTTAGTAACTTAGGACACCTTAGCAATTGCCTAGCAACACCTTATTAACTTAGGATACCTTAGCAATGGCCTAGCAACACATTAGCAACCCCCTGATATTACATAGCAATAGCCTAGCAACACCTTAGCAACCACCTTAGATACTTATTTAATTGCCTGGCAACAGTTTCGCACCCATCTAAGTGAACATGGCAAAAGTCTAGCATCCACTTAACCATCACCTAATGATCACCAAGAAACACCCTCACAACAAACTGGAATAACTCAGGCACCTCACTGCAACACCATAGCAACTGCCCAGAATTAATATGTGAACTCAATAAAGTTATCAAAACTATTCACCAGCTTTCTACAACAGCTTTAATTTTTGAAGGGCTTTGTAAAGCCAACTTAAAGTTCTTTCAACTTTCTCTTTCATTTATTAGTTATATTTTAATAATTAATTATCTCTACATTTTGATCACCAATTACTCCTTAATGCATTCCCAATTAAGTATAAGAACGCCATACTGTCATCCTTTCTTTTTCCTGAAGTACAGACTCAAAGTGCTTTTCATAGATCATGTCAGCGAGAGGTTTGCTGTATATTTTATATTTTCCAAACTTTTTTACCTGTAGAAAGATTTTTGTTAACTGTGTTCATTTTCTTGTAGACTTGTTTGATGGAATCGTGATGGAATCGTGAGGCAGTTTCAATTCCAGCTGCTGCTGATGTTATAAAGGCCTTGGAGCCGGTCAGCTGTGCTTGGTTCTTGTTTTATGGCTGTTCAAATTTGTTTTTTTTAATTATTATTTATTAACTTTAAATCACCCAAAACATGCTAAACCTCATTTGTAACGTGGAGCGAGGAGGCGGACGCACGTGCTGAGATAAGCGAGATTTATTAAGGGAAAGTCCAAAATCAGGATCATAACAGTCCAAAGTCAGATGGCCAACAAGGATAGATCAGGGGGCAGACATAACAGACAAACCAGAACAAGCAGAGCAGAACAGAACAAACAGAACATCAAATACAGCAGATAACACTTCAGACAAACAAATACCAGCACTAGACTAATGAAAACATCCATCCATCCATCCATCCATCCATTATCTTCCGCTTCTCCGGGGTTCGGGTCGCGGGGGCAGCATCCTAAGCAATGAGGCCCAGACCTCCCTTTCCCCAGCCACTTCCACTAGCTCTCCGGGGGGGATTCCAAGGCGTTCCCAGGCCAGCTGGGCGATATAGTCACGCCAGCGTGTCCTGGGTCTTCCCCGGGGTCTCCTCCCAGGTCGACTTGCCTGTGACACCTCCCGAGGGAGACGTCCAGGAGGCATCCTAACCAGATGCCCGAACCACCTCAGCTGGCTCCTCTCGACGTGGAGAAGCAGCAGCTCTACTTTGAATCCCTCCCGGATGACCGAACTTCTCATCCTATCTCTAAGGGAGAGTCCAGACACCCTGCGGAGGAAACTCATTTCGGCCGTTTGTATTCGCGATCTCGTTCTTTCGGTCATTACCCAAAGCTCATGACCATAGGTGAGGGTGGGAACGTAGATTGACCAGTAAATTGAGAGCCTTGCCTTATGGCTCAGCTCTTTCTTTACAACAACAGACCGGTAAAGAGCCCGCATCACTGCTGACCCAGCACCAGTCCGCCTGTCAATCTCCCGCTCCCTTGTACCATCAAGACCCCGAGATACTTGAACTCCTCCACTTGAGGCATGAGCCTATCCCCAACCCAGAGAGGGCTCTCCGCCCTTTTCCACCTGAGAACCATGACACATGGACAGGACTGGGAGTGACCAATCGTGGCACATTATATGGACTGATTTCTACTTCTCAGTTTCTCGCCTAGATGTTCTTTCTTTTATTCCTTCTTTTTTTTCTTCCTGTCATCTTTCTTTCTTTCTTTCTTTTTGGTCTTTTTTTTCTTTTCTTTCCATCCTCCTTCCTTTCTTGCTTATTTTGTTTGATTTTTCTTTGTTGTCTCCCCACTTGGCTTCATTTTTCTTCTTTCTTTTCTTTTTTCATCCTACATTTTTTCCATTTGGATACTGCAGGCACTGTATGTCTGTAAATCCATATTTAGCTTAAATTTCTTGTCCCTAGAAAAGAGATCTTTACTAGTAATTATAATACGTAAAAACAATGCACTTTAGGTCATATCTGTAAACCAGCACTGGGTCACTATGTAACAGAATACACACTGAGTTAATCTAACGCATCGTTTGGTTATACAACTAACCTGATAGACTGGGTCATTAGCGTCACCCAGCAGTGGATTATTTGATCCCAGTTATTGGGCTACTATCTGCATAATGAGGCCACAGGGTTCAGACGGATGTGGATGACCAGGCAAACAAAGTTTAACATTGTAGGCAGCGAAGAGAATGGTCAAAAACATGCAAAGGTCGACATCCAAAACAATAGCAAACATGAAGCGTCCAAAAACCCAGGAGTAGACAAAACCGTGGCCGAAAAACGAGCTCAAAGTCCAAACACGGAATAGCAAAGCCAGCCGGCAAAAGTACAAAAGGTTACAGCAAAAAGACACAGTCGGTGTAAACGAAGACAGGGTCATAACATGTAGGCATAGAGAATCGTAAACAACGCTTAGAACGTCCTGAGAGAGAGAAACAACACCTCGCATCGATTCCGCCTACTGCCCGGCGTAAATAGTAAATATGCAGGTCAACCTACACAGGTGTGTTTACTCAATAATCAGGGGACTGTGAGCGCTGGTAGTGACGCGGGCTATTGTCCAGAGTCATGTGGTTTCCCGAAGCAGTCTGGGAAATGGAGTCCGTGTCCGCCTGAGACGTGACAGTCAGATTTATAATTTTTTTACATTATGTTAGCAAAGTATGATTACAATTATTACAGATAATTTTAACAGTCATTTAAAAATGACCTAGTATTCAGCCATGAATGTTGATAAACACACACACATATATATATATATATATATATATATATATATATATATATATATATATATTTTTTTTTTTTTTATTCTTATTCTTATTTTGTAGTAAATAGTCATTATTTAACTTTAATTTGTATTATTTAAAATGTTTATAATGTTTATACTGTTTCCTGTTCTGTTACTGAGTGCCTTACTTCTATTACTCTGCTGCTGTAATACTGTGAATTTCCCTGCTGTGGGACTAATAAAGGATCATCTTATCTCATCATATCTGAAGAAGAGGGTGCAGGCAGGATGGAGTGGGTGGAGATGGGTGTCAGAGCTGACATGTGACAGAAGCATAGCAGCAAGAGTGAAAGGGAAGGATTACAAGACAGTAGTGGTCCTGCTATGATGTACGGTTTGGAGGCTGTGGCTCTGTCTAAAAGACAGGAGGCTGAGCTGGAGGTGGCGGAGATGAAGATGCTGAGATTTTTGTTGGGAGTGACCAGGCTGGACAAGACTAGAAATGAGCAGATCAGAGGGACAGTGAAGGTGGAGCAGTTTGGAGATAAAGCCAGAGAGGCCAGGTTGAGATGGTTTGGACATGTGTTGAGGAGGAATAGTGGATATATTGGTCAAAGAATGTTGGAGATGGAGCTGCCGGGCAGAAGGAGAAGAGGTAGACCTCAGAGAAGGTTTATGGATGTAGTGAAGGTGGACATGGAGATGGTTGGTGTGAAAGTAGAGGAGGCAGTGGATAGGGCAAGATGGAGGCAGATGATCCGCTGTGGCGACCCCTAAAGGGAGCAGCCGAAAGAAGAAGAAGATCTTATCTTATCTTATCTTATCTTATCTTATCTTATCTTATCTTAAACGGCTACAGCTACGAGAGACCTTTCATTTAGACTATGCAAACAAACATCACAGCTAGCACTAGTGAGCTCATCTTATCAGTGTCACATCATTACTGTATATGAAAATAATACCTGTTTTTTTGTTGCTTTTACTGAAGACTAAGTAGTAAATGTCTATATTTTATAGATGTTTATATACTGGAACCTGTCAGTTCACTTCCTGCCAGACTCCATCCTGCTACCTAATGAGAAGCCCTAAAAGCAGTTACATCATCAGATACAGTTTTGGGCCAATTCTGCCTTTCTATCTGATTGTTGACTGACTACTGGGCAGATGGATCCAAAGCCCAGACAGCTTCATATGGCTTTGTCTCACATTCACAGTTGTGGGCCAATTCTGGCAGTAGTCCATTGTTGTGGACCAACCAAGTAGTTGGGCCAGATTTGGGCCACATCCCTTACTTCAAATTACTTCACAGTGTGTGGTCAGATTTATGCCAACGACCCATGATTTGAAAATGAACCCCTTGGCTGCGACACCGGCAATAACCCAGCAGCTGGGCTCATAAAAACTACCAAAAATCTTCCCTGCACTGGGAAAATGACCACAGCACAACATAATAATCCAACTGGCTTTACTCAGCTTTGCGTGGATGAAACTAGCCAGCAGTTTATATTCAAAATGAAGGCATGACTTCTTACTGACATAATTACTCTAATTGTTTTTATATATTCTCAAGTACAGTGGCTTAAGGAGAGACATACAATGTACAAAAGTTTTGGGATACACCTCCTAATTATAGAATTCAGGTGTTTCATTGCCTCAGGTGTATAAAATCAAGCACCTAGCCTTGCAGACTGCCTTTAGAAACATTTGTGACAAGTGTAATTGGATATCATCATTGCAACAGTCAGTGAAGTCAGTTTGCAAAATTTCCTCACTCCTAGATATTCCATGATCAACTGTGAGTGATATTATTGAAAAGTGGAAGTGTTTAGGAACCACAGGAACTCAGCCATGAAGTGTCAGACCACATATAGTTACAGAGCAGGTCGCTGAGTGTTGAGGACCATACTGTATAAAAGTCACCTACACTTTACTGACTCAATAACTATAGAGTTCCAAACCAACTCTGGCATCAGCATCAGCACAAAAACTGTGCCAGGAGCTTAATGGCAGGATTTCCATGGCTGAACAGCTGCATGTAAGTCTTATATCACCAAGCACAATGCCATGCATTCAATGAAGTGGTCTAAAGCACTGCCACTGGACTCTTGCAGTGAAAACGTGTTCTGTGAAGTGATGACTCACACTTTTCTATCTGTCAGTCTGATGGACAAGTCTGGGTTTGGCGAATGCCAGGAGAACATTAACTGCCTGACTGCACTGTGCCAGCTGTAAAGTTTGGTGGAGGAGGGATAATGCTATTGGGTTGTCTTTCAGAGGGTTGGCCTAAACGTCTTAGGTCCAGTGAAGGGAAGTCTTAAAATGCTTCAGTAGACCAAGACATTCTGGAGTATTGAATGGTTTCAACTTTGTGGGAAAAGTTTGGGGAAGATCCTTTGGGGAAGAGCCCCAGTGCACAAAACTATCTCCATAAAGTCATGACTGGGTGAGTTAGATGTGGAAGACTGGCCTGCATAGAGCCCTGACCTCAACTCCATCAAACACCCTTTTGGGATGGTGAGGCAGGCACTTTTATCCAGCGTCAGTGTCTGACTTCACAAATGCTCTGAATAAATGAACAAAAATCTGTACAAACACGTTCACACAAACACACACACACACACACACACAAAATCCACTATTTCAGTTGTGTTGTAAATCAAAAAGAGTCCTTCTCACTTGCAGACATCACCCAATTATATGTTTTTAAGAGATTCAAGAGTGGGTCTTCAATTTCATCTCTCAAAAAGAATGAATTGGACATATTTACAATATAAAGTAACCTTTGACAGATACTGTAAATAATTCTGCTGCTTATAATAATAACAACACTCATATCTATGTTTTAGGTCCCACTTCATATTCATATTAAGTGCCACTAATAACTGTGTAGTTACACATGTATAACATAAGTAACAACACTATCTACTGATGACTTAGTCGATGTTACAGATGGATTACAGAAGTACAGCCTATGTAATTACACATGTGTATCAACTTCAATTGCTTCATTTAATTATGCAAGTGTTAAAGTTACACTTTAAAGTAAGAGGATGGTTTCTGTGTAGTTGATATGTAGTTACTGTGTAATAATGGAGGTGTAATATAAATGTTGCTTGAGGGAAATGCAACACATTTACATCCTCTCATAACAGTCACGTGTTAAGATAAGGGGGCGTCTGCTGTTCTGTCACATTACAGACTGGTTTCAAGCTGAAACTGGTTACAGTGTCTCAGCACGAGCAACATAAATGCTACCTAAATGTTAGGAAAGCTGGCAGATACAGTCTAACTAATGTCTTAATGTCAGTTATTAAATACTAGACCTCAGAAAACAACTGCTGTTCCAGTGTAATTACATTTGTGTTATTCCCCTTGTGTAATTACATGAGAGCGAATAGGCTGTTGGTGGGTAGCTCTGTCGCCTCACAGCGAGGAGGGCCTGGGTTCGATTCCCCGGCCGGGTGACCGGGGCCCTCTCTGTGTGGAGTTTGCATGTTCTCCCCATGTCTGCGTGGGTTTCCTCCGGGTTCTCCGGTTTCCTCCCACAGTCCAAAGACATGCAGTCAGGCCAATTGGACATGCTAAATTACCCCTGGGTGTGTCTGTCTGTCTGTCTGCCCTGCGATGGGCTGGCGACCTGTCCAGGGTGTATCCTGCCTTCCGCCCGAAGACTGCTGGGATAGGCTCCAGCACCCCCCCCTCGACCCTGACGGAGAAGCGGATGGATGGATGGATGTGTAATTACATAATGTGTACATCTGTGTTCCATCTGTAACAGTGACTAAATCATTAGTAGTTGCATTGTTGTTGCATATCACTGCTGTTGGAAGAAGACCTCATATCTCCAAAATGGTAACTTTACAGGAGAAGGAAAAAACCTACTTCACTTTCAGTGTAAGTCAATGGAACCAGAATTTTTCCCATGTCATTTTGGGTCATTTCTTTTAGGGCACTCATCATGAAATTCACAAACAATGTAAAGACTAACAGACACTTTCAAATTATGTCAAAAACTGAAAAATGCCAAAAATGGAGATACAAGGTTTTCTTCCGACAGCAATGATATGTTGTTCACATGTCACTACACAGTTATTAAAGGCATCTAATATAAAGTGGGGCTTTGTTTTAAGCCGAACAAGTGTGTCCACTTCATGAAAATTAGTTACCATTTCTAAAGAGTTATTTCGCAAATGGCTGTTATCTCTCTCTTTTGCACATTCTGTGCTGGCTATGCTGTCCACTGAGAGGGTCAACACAATTTCTATAGTGAAATGTGTAAGCATTCACTCAATTGGCAGTGAAGGTTGTCACTTTATTTGGAGGGACACACGAAGTCTTAAATAACGGTGAAGTAATAGGCGGATGAGTTCATATTGAAAAGGCTGCTCTGAACACAGCGAGGAAGCTGAATGGGTGGAGGTGAAGGAAAGCAGCAAATAAGCCCAAGGACTGTGTCTTGCATAGTGGAGGGAAAATGTGAAAATAAATCAATAGATCAATTAGATAATTAACGTGACTAACACATAAGCACGAGCAGGTTCTTCCATTAGATCTGTAAATTAAAGACCACATTTATTGATTCTTAATGGTGTAATAGCAAAAGTTCTGTTTTACAACAGAATTGCATTTCACTCAAATCACTTATTCCCTTCCACCTTTTCTTTTATAACCCTTTCTGGCATAGCCCTGTTTCTTTCCACAAGTATTCTACTCTGCATTCAAGATCAGCATCCCCTTTGCTGCTTGTAAAGCTGCTGCTTGTCAGCTTCATTCATCCATTACTGACCAAAAGAGGATTAACAGCGATGAAGAAAAGTTAGAATGAAATCTGTTTATGAAACAGAGGTCAATAAACAGCTTTGAATAACCTTTATCTATGCACAGGAGTCACTGGTGTTGCTGATCGTCACCGGTGGTACGAATAAGAAAGGTAACACCAGTGACAGTAACACCGGTGACATTTTTCATGAAAAATTCATTGAACAAAATGGTTATTATAGCGTACCAAACCACATGTTGTCATTCATGGAATACCCACATCATATCGATACAAAATAAGTAATTGAATCCATTTGCATTGGATTTTTTTGTAAATAACACATTTTGCAGTCATGTGTAGATTACTGCAGTTAAAATTGCAGAAAAAACAAAACAAAACAAAAAAAACATTTACCTCAAAATATGGCCTCATCCTTTACACATGACTGCAGGGACAAGCACTTCTGTGGCGTTTGGCATTCTATATGAATGATTTAAAAACCAATATCGCTAGGTTAATGACTCAAGAAGGTGTCATTATTAAACTAACCTACTGTTTTTAATTTAAAATATAAAACATTTGTAACCCTAATGGTTTTTTTCAAGTGTAATTTATCTGTAAAGGTTAGGGACACAAAAATGGACTTCTCTGTAGAATGACCCAGTCGTGAAATAATGACACACTAAACTATCACATCGCTGTTGTCAGAAGAAAACCTTGGATCTCCAAAATCTTTAGAGAAGAAGAAAAAAACATGCTTCACTTTTTAAAGTGGAACCAGGCATCTTTCCAAGAAATGTTGGGCCATTTCTTTTCATTTTAATCTAGTAATCAAGAAATTTAAATACAAGCAACGGGCATTTTCAAATAATGTCAAAAACTGAAAAACGACAAAAAAGGAGATACAAGTTTTTCTTCTGACAACAGTGATATACTCTATTGGTAATTATTAAGTACTTAATCAGTGAATAAGTAATAGCCATAATTTATTATTGATTATGTTGTTAACTCCTCACCATCCCATGTATAATATAAACCAGTACCGTGTGTGCAATATTCCATGGGAATTTTGGGAAAATGTCCTTACAGTGTGAATATCTTTACTTTATATTTATTACATAGTAAATAATAACAAGTAACACACTGTGAAAAAATAAACTTGTTAAGTGCTTAACAAAGTTAATTATTTGCTTGTTACTTCTGGGTTTTTTTTTTGAGTGCCTTACTGTTCCTTACTGTTCCTTTCCATGAATGAACCTTCGTAAGCATCTATAAACACATTCATAACATGTTATAATGCATTCATAAGGCATAAATAAACATGGCTATAAACATTTATAAAAATGCATTATACATTATAGTCATGCTTATTATGCATTATGACTTCTTAGTATAAGACACTATAGGCACTGTTCATACAAATGATAAGAGCTCATAAGTTGTATTTGTCCTCTCTAAGTAAAGTGAAGCGTGCTGGACTAAAGCCTCCTCCAGTGTTAAGACTGAGGCTTCAAGTTGAAGTATTTACTGAAGGATTTACTGAAACACTAAAACACAATAAAGCTCATTACAGGCTTCAAATGTCAGAGTTTAAACTAGAGCTGCTATCAGTGTTTCACCCAATGTGGGAAAGTCAATGTACACCACTGTTAATGTGCACCACCGTTAGCCTGGCACTGACTTACACTGCATATCCAATAGGATGCCAGCAGAAATGAACATTACTGTAGTGTAGTGTGGTGTTATGGTAGAGAGTGAAAGGTTCTAGTGTTTGGCCTTAGTACTAGTGAGGGAACAAATTACAATGACAGCATTCGACTATCTCACTTCTCCCTCTCCAGGCCTTCACTCCATAGTGACTTCACACTAATGAGTAGCTACTCGTTAATTAACAACATAATTTATCTTTAACCTTTGACTCATAAAGTAAATCCTGCCCTTTAGCAGTGTTTGTCCAAATGTGTTTTGACCATAAATGCTAATTGAGGTAATTAATGAAGGCTGGTGAGAAATGTTGCTATTTGCTAACTAGTACTAACTGAGTCAATATGACTAACATTAGCTTCTTTGACAGATCTGTTCTTGGCATATGGCCTTGATCACACAATCATTCTCTCCAGTGCACTTGGCCCTCAGAGTTTTATCTCCCCTTAAGATTTAGAGTTCGGTTGGCCATTATGATCTGTCTCTTATGAATGGCTCTGTGTGACAGAGTGGGCCCCGTTAGCTCTGTGTCCTTCTTTTGACAGCGAGCTGAGTCACTGTAATGCTCCTACGTTCTATGTAAATGGTGTCTTTGACCGCATTGTTAGCTACACCAGATAAGGTGAACAGTTCGATTTTTCAGGGAGCGTTTTGGCTTCCGGACACGGACGCATTGTAAAAAGGATTGCGTTTGAGAAAAAATTAGATTCAAGTAACGAGTAAATGGAGCCGGCTCATCTTGATGTTCTGAAAATCCAGAAGGTGAAGACTCAAAATATGTAACAAAGCAAAGTAAATCACTGAGCCACTGTCAATATGCTGCCAAGAAGAAAGCAGCAAACCCGAGTGATTGACTTTATCTTGACTTTATGACGAGTAGAGAAGACCTTTGTGGGCTTTTCAACAGAACAAGCAGGAGACAATTGTGGCGGATTATCTGCTTCGTAATTATTCCAGGCTTTTCATATCTAAAGTGTGAACGGGTGCTTCTCCAAGACTCCAAGACGTCATTGAGTTGCTCTGGATTTAGGTAACACATTCTTTGCTCAGTGAAGTTTGGCGTCGCTCATGATTCTCCAACAAACATGCATTAAACATTCATTGTAGCGTGATGAAGAACAGGGTCCCACTTTATATTAAGTGTCTCTAATAACTATGTAGTTACACATGAATAACATATGTGACAACATTGTAACTACTGATGATTTAGTCAGTGTTACAAATGGATTACAGAAGTGCAGCCTATGTAATTACACATCATCTGTAACAACTTCAGTTTTGTCTCATGCAATTATGCAAATCCACCTTCTACACTATTTTGAGGT
The DNA here is from genome assembly GCF_015220715.1 of Pygocentrus nattereri. Taxonomy (NCBI): domain Eukaryota; kingdom Metazoa; phylum Chordata; class Actinopteri; order Characiformes; family Serrasalmidae; genus Pygocentrus; species Pygocentrus nattereri. The sequence goes on from NC_051229.1 coordinate 29,960,603, forward strand.
GTCCTTGAGCAAGACATCTAACCCCAAAATGTTCCCCGGGTGCCATGGATAGGGCTGCCCACCGCTCCGGGCAAGTGTGCTCACTGCCCCCTAGTGTGTGTGTCTATTCACTAGTGTGTATGTGGTGTTTCACGTCAAGGATGGGTTAAATGCGGAGGTGGAATTTCCCCATTTGTGGGATTCAAAAAAAAGTATCACTTAATTTAAAGTCTAGCTAAATGTTAGGAACGCTGGCAGATATAGTGTAAGTCATGTCTTAATGTAAGTTATTACACACTTCCTTTCACTGCTGGAAAAGACTTCTGATAAAAGAACAACTGCTGATCCAGTCTGATCACAAATGAAACGTCTTTCTCACATAATCACAATGAAGACACACATGAAATTACATGAGGCAAAACTGAGGTTATAACTATAGGCGTACTTCTCTAATCCATCTGTCATATTGACTACATCATTAGTAGTTACATTGTTGTTGCATATGTTGTTTACATGTAACTACACAGTTATTAGAGACACAATATAAAGTGGGACCATGAATCGATATCACAAATGAAACTACACCATTACAAATGCGGTAAAATTTAAATGGCAATGTTTATCAGTTGGTCAGGATGGATCTAAACAACCATTCAGGTTACTGTGTCATACATTCATCCCCCCAGGCCCAAATGATGGCCTCAACAGCTGGCAGGAAAATGGGGCATGAACCCCGAGCGAGGATGACGGGGAGAGGAGGAGAATTGCAGGGGAGTGGTGAGTGTGAGGCCCAAGCCCCACCTCCTGGGTGTCCCCTCCTGTTTCACAGCGAGGCCACTAGACTACACCTCACATTTGACCCAGGTGGCCGAGGTGGGGAATGGTGGCAGTGATGAGGAGGTAGAGCAGCAGTTCTCGCATGCCATCCATAACTGCTTTGGAGTTCTCCTTCTCTCCTCACCATCCTTGCGTGGTTTTGTCTTCACTCTTGGTTTCAGTCCCACCTTCCTGCAGGCTCTCATGGCTGTCACTGGGGCCTGGGGGGCAGGTGTGCAGCCTGGACACATTGTTTGGGCAAGTTAAAATCCTGCAAACTGAAAGGTTTTTTTGCTTACAAATCACATTTCTGAGTGTTCTTTAAATGTAGACGTCAGTGCAAAGGGGCGCACTAAATGCTTTGTTAAAACAGTATTATGCAACTTTGAGATTTGGAGACCTCTCTGGTGGAAATATGGAATTTCAAGCAACTTACTAAAAAAGTATGAAGTACGCTCCACTAAATCCAGTAACTTCCACTGCCTTACATGGAATGCTTCTGACTTCAAATCTATTTGAAAATGAAATAAACGTATATATATATATATTTTTATTATTTAAAATCTATTTGAAAATCAATTTGTAATTCCCTAGAAAATCTGAGTTTTTGTAAAAGTGCAAGATTGTGGAGTCAGCAGGGCTGAGATTGTAATCCCCTGATGCATGGCAGCACAGCAAATCAGACAAACTATTTTTTTGTTTATTTCAGCAAAAAATAAAAATAAAAAATAAATAAATAAATAAAATCGATATACTGAATATGTATCAGAGAATATATAACATTATTTTTGTTAAAAACAATACACCATACCACTAGCTGTCTAGTTATGGATGTTCAATGATGTTTAAGTCAGAGGACACTGTGAGGACCATTTTAAATCCCTCGGCTACCATATGCTGAAGTAGTTTATGGTAGATTTTCAGATATGCGTAGGATCACCATCCTGTTTTAATAGCCAGTCTCTTTTCAGTTTCAGTTTCAGTTACCTATTAAATGTGTCCTGTGCCACTGGCTGCCACACTGGCTGACAAACAAAACCACCTCCCTGCTCAACAGTTGGCACAGTGTTCCTTTCATCAAATACTGCTTGTTTTTTCTCTGAAGAACTCCATTTTTATTTCGCCTGTCATTGTTTTTGTTTCCAAAATGCCTCTGGCTCATATAGATGCTGTTTTCTATACTTCACATGCTGACTTTTATAATGAGCTTAAAATAAGCAGTGCTGCCTAGTATGATGCACAACCACTCCTGTGTTAGCTAAACCTTCCTGCAAGTCCCCTACAGGGGCTTTGTTTTTCCTTCCTTGTTGGCATGTCAGTAGTTCTATCTGAGAATTTTCCTTGTCTTTGAGACTCGTAACTTGACTTCTGCAGTTTCCCTTAACTTTTGTTTTTATCGACACACAGGACAGTGGAAACTGTGAGCTGGAAGCGCAAGCTTCAGTTATCATGGCTTTCGAAACTTTTAAGTCAATTAAGGCAATTAAGGCAATTGAGTTTTAGGCAATTAAGGCTGTTGAGTCAATGAATCGCTGAGATTTTCCAACTGAAAGCGTGTCCAAACTTTTGCATATATCGCAATTGCTATTATTTATTCATTTATTTATTTACTTTTCCCTCTATGGGCTTTTTTCCCAAATAGAATCTTGCATAGTGCTGCTTTACTGCAGGAATGAATATTCCTAATTTATAACAAGAGATCTGAGCCAAACACAAAGCTGAGTAACATAATTGGCAGCATAATGTGTCCTGTACAGTAACACAAGACACTGTTGAGTGGAGCATCCGTGTCCTGCTCTGGTACACTGAGAACAGATGGGTCACCTTTGGCTCCACTGGCCTGTAAACAATGTAAGTGCTGTCAATCTCAATGAACATGGAACCAGTGGCCACAGCTGGTGGACAGCTTCTCATCTTCATGTAGAAATTGAGCCTCACAATTTTCACCTGACACACTCTGCCAACCACGATCGAATGATTAGAATTATGGCTCCCTTTGACAAGCTTGTCAGATGCCACTCCAGAGCGCTCTAAGAATTCGCAGCTGTCTTGAGGAAATGAGATTTCACTTCATTACTTCTTGTTGTTCTTTTGTCTGAAATATCGAGCCCCTTTGTATGGAGACGGGTGCGCTGACTTTTAATCAATCATCGTCACATTACAGTTTAATCATGTTTGCTTGACGAAGCCAACAATTTGATAACAAGTTCAAAAGTTTAGCGAGCTTCTTGTTTATGCTATATCTACACTTTGATTCAGTGAAATAAAATATATAGTTGGGGCTGTTTCCAAAACTTTCAATCCACCTTCACAGCTTAGTCTTCAAACTTGTAGGAGCCAGTTTTAGATACAGCTAAATCATTTATTTGCAAGCTTCAGTCACTATGATTAGATTATTAGTATTAACTGGAGTTTTTAATTGCTAATTTCTAATTACATTATTCATTGTAATAATTCACAATAAGTATGTTATTAAGACTTCGTAATGCTAATTACTGGGCATGTATTAACATCTAAGTTTAGTGTATAATTTGATTCATATAGGTTCTAGTAACATATCACTTTACAACTGATAAGAAGTATGTTGTTTAAATCATTAATATGTCAAAAGGTGTAATTGTTTGTAAAAATCCATATTTAGGCCATTGCATTCTTGTATGGAATAAATATTGACACATGGCTAAAGTATTCAACATTTCTGACAACAAAACTACCAGAATAGCAAATTAACTTCCACGCATTTTAATTAGTTAGTGACATCAAAGCACATAAAAATATAAAACATGTTCTTGCATTCATAAACATTTCTTAACATATAGAAGACGCAATCTCGGACCTACTACAGTTTTACACTAATACAATGCAAACTTTGATGATGACACCTGCTCAATAATAAAATGATTGTTGTTCACTATTATAACTAATATACAATTATCAGCGTCTTTCATTTAACAGAACTTAAATTGTGCAGTAATGATAATATATATGATAATAAAGCTTAATATATAATTAATATAAATTATTTAGAAAGCAGATTTTGCTGATCAAAGAACACAACCTTGATAAACTACCAATATTCATGTTATAAAGTGTTATCAAGTGTTTCTACTTGTATTCAGGGCATAACTGGACACAACCAGAAACATAATCATTCTTGCAGAAGAGAAGTAAAAGAAAAAAAAACTGTTTAATGGCTTTTCGAATGTACAAAAAGATATTCATTTATATAAAAGCCAAGTACAACAAGCAAACTAAATACATCAGGCTACTCGAATAATACTCATGGATAACCTTTAGTACTTAAGTATTTACTTTAGTACTTAAGTACTTAAGTATTGAATAAAGTATTCACTTCCAAAGTTCTTACAAGCTCCAAAAGTCAGAGTTTAAGCTAGAGCAATATAGCATTAAACTCTTTGTGGGAAAGTGAATGTACACCACCGTTAGCCTGGTACTAACATGACACAGCCAATCCCATAGAGACTGAACCCTAGCTAGCTATATTTAGCAGTATCATTAGAGTGCTAATCAGACACTTACAAAGTGAAATTTCTACATTAAAGTTTGCTGTACAAGGCAAGGCAGTTTGGTAATATAAATTAAATTTGATGGAAATCTATTTCTAAAATTTGATGGAAGTCTTTTGTTAGCAATCAAATTGTTCTTACTACATGCTGAAGTGATTTTGAAAACATACATTTGAGTTTACTGTGAACAATCCAGATAAAAATCATTCTCTCCACAAATGTCCATTTCCAAAGTTATTCAACAGTCAAAGGCCGTCATTTGTGGCAGATTCTTCACACTTTAGAATCTCCAATAAACACTTTCAGTAGGTGCTCACAAGCTTCTGGCATCTGTCTATTGGAATCGTTGCCCATTCCTCATGTGCAAAACCATCTAGTTTATTCATATTCCTTGGTTTCTGTGCAGCCACATCTTCCTTTAAATCCCACCAAAGATTTACAATGGGAATTAAATCCAGGGATTGAGACGGCCACTCAAGGACATTCCAGGACTTATCCTTGAACCAGGCTTCTGTCCACTTGGATGTAGGCTTGGAATCATGGTTTTGCTGGTACGTGTAGTGATCACCAAGCTTCAATTTAAGCAGTAACATCAACACATTCTTCTCCAAATTGGTCTGGTATTCCAACCATTCCATCATGTCAATCAAAGGGTCAAGACTGCCAGATCGTGTAGCAGCAAAACCCCCCTGCAACATGACTGCTCCAAATGTACGTTTGACCATGGCAAAGGTGTTCTTTCTGTCACATTCTTTGCTTTTCTTATACCTCATATGCCTGATCCATTGGTCCATACAGTTCTAATTTAGTTTCATCACTCCATAATCCTGTCTCCCAGAACTCCACAGGTCTTTCCAAATTCCTTCCTGCGTTTTCAAGTCAACCTTTATGTGCTTTTTGGTGAAGAGTGTTGTGCAGTGAGGTGTCCAGACATGAAGTCCTTGCTCATGTGATGTTCTTCTAATCCTCTTCACTGACACTTTTCTTCCTGTCTTCATCAGGTCACACTGCTAGTATTTGGCAGATTTTTTTTTCAGCTGTTCTGTTCAAATATCTGATTCCTCTTGATGAAATTTTACTCTTTCTTTCACATCCATTAGTTTTAAAATTGCATATAAGATCTCCAAATGTGTCACTGGGAACTTTAGTGCCAAGGATATTTTCCCATAGCCGTTGCCTTTTTGGTACAATTAAATAATTTAATGTCTTTGCTTTTGTGAGAGTGCTTTTTTCCCCTCATGTTTGCTACTGAGATTAAAATATACTGGATTTAAAATATCACAGCTGAAGGAAATGAATCAACATTATTAAGTTCTCAAAGGCTTCATTGTGTTGTAGCCCAATTCTGTTGCCTTTTGTGATTTAAATAACACCAATATTGATAACATTTTCTATGAATGTCATGATTGTAAGCATCTATAAACACATTTACAAACATGTTGGAATGCATTCCTAAGGGATTATAAACATGGTTATAACTCTTTATAAGAATGAATTTCACTGAATTATGCGTAGTGCATTAGAAGTAGTGTTAATATCAGGTTAAACTCTCATAGCCAATGAAGTCAGTCCCACCTTAGAGAGTGTGAAGTAAAGACAAATGCAAAGTTTATTTACAACCTGAGATTTGCGATATTATATTTCATGCTGTTGGTGCTGTTAGGGCTCTTCAGTGCTTCAGATGCTCTAAACAAGCCGTCCAGCCTAGGATTATTGCTATAATGCGCTTTTCTTAACCAGCATCTCAATTTAAATGTAACATTACAGCAAATCAAGTACCCATCAGTTCCTCCCCTGAACCCCCTCTGACATCACACTGTGGAGTGTGAAGTCACAGTGGACTGAAGGCCTGGAGAGGGAGAGGGGAGATAGTAGAGTGATGTCATTGTAATTTGTTCCCTCACAGGTTCTAACGTCAAGCACTAGAAGTCTTCACTCTGTAACACAACACTATGCTACACTTAACTACAGTAATGCTAATTTCTGCTGGATATGCAGTGTTAAGTGAGTGCCAGGCTAACGGTGGTGCACATTAACAGTGGTGCACATTGACTTTCCCCTTTCCCAGGAGAAGTGAGATAGTAGAGTGATATTGTAATTTGTTCCCTCACTAATCCTAAGGTCAAACACTAGAACCCTTCACTCTCTACCATAACACCACACTACACTCCAGTAATGATCATTTCTGCTGGCATTCTATTGGATATGCAGTGTTAAGTGAGTGCCAGGCTAACGGTGGTGCACATTAACAGTGGTGTACATTGATTTTCCCACATTGGGTGAAACTCTGATGTTGCTCTGGTTTAAACTCTGACATTTGAAGCCTGTAATGAGCTTTATTGTGTTTTAGTGTTTCAGTAAATCCTTCAGTAAATACTTCAACTTGAAGCCTCAGTCTTAACACTGGAGGAGGCTTTAGTCCAGTACACTTCACCTTATATGGAGCAGACAAATACAACTTATGAGCTCTTATCATTTGTTATGAACAGTACTTATGTTAACAATTCATAATGCATAATAACTTTGGCTATAACATGTAATGCTTTTTTAGAAATATTTATAGGCATGGTTATGATGTATTATTCATTCTTTATAACATGTTACGAATGTGTTTATAGATGCTTACAAATGTGACATTCATAGAAAGTGTTACTGCAATATCAAATTATACTTTTACACGCACATTTTCACTGTTAATTCCAATACATCACTCAACTGATACACAGTTAGTTTAAAAAATGCCTGGGGCTTAATTAAAGCTTCATTTTGTAAATCCTTGCACTGTTGTTAAAGGGTGGGTGTATGAGTGTAGGTGTATGTCATATATGACGTAAACAATTCCAAGTAGATCCCATGCTTTCTTTTAGGTTGGTACAGGCTGTGTTAGATAAGCTAGCATGCTATTTCAACTGAACAACATATTCAAAGTATTGTGCCCACTTGTTTTAAACATATTAGTCATATATTTCAGTGTTCAGAGAACTTGTAGAAATGACAGAACTTGCTTGCAGTGAGTCGATGAATGAAGCATTTTTGTTAGAGCTGGTTCTGCATTGAGCAAGAACTTTTTTGTTTCTGAGCCTTACAGTTTTTTCAAACTATGCCATTATCACAGTTTCTTAACCCTTCGACCCCAGTCGAGAGCTATTACTTTCGTTTTGCTGCACAGATCTAATTACGTAATTACCACGGCTGTCAAAGTTAACACATTAGTAACTTTTCCCCATTAGTTTCAATCTCAAATAATCACAAAAACAGAGAAGGAAAGGGTGGTTTGATTTAATTGATATCAAACTAAGCCATGCAACTTTTTTGTTGACCTCCAAGGGTTGAAGTGCCATTGCGCGATGCTTCAACAACACTTTATACAATAAAGATGTCTTTCGCATTGTCATTCACAGACTGTTATGACACTAGACCAATCATTTCACCAGCTTGGAAAGAAGAAAGAACACTTCAGCATCTCTCTGAACGCTCAAACGTATGACTTATACATCTAAAACAGAGCTTGCAATTCCCATCTGAAATTTCTCTGGCATTTTTCTGCTCAGAAAACATGCACACCAACCAGCTCTCGCTTGCCGTGCCCTTTTTTCAGAGCTACTAATTTGAATTACATATCGATTTCAGAGGTCAGGAAGACAAATTGTTCATAGTAGAAATGGTCTTCAGAGGATGCAATATGAGAAACAAAACAAACATGAGCGTACAGTGATAGTGAAAATGTCAAGTAATCCGTGTAAGACTTGCCTCTGGAATTCAACTCATTAATCCGAGTTTTCAGTGCTTTGATTTGGCATCGAGAGACGTGTAAATAATCGAGAACAGATGAAATCCTTCGGCCTCACTTATACGTAAGCACAGCTAAAATATTACATATCTCATCGTACTAAATACTGTAGGTTTGTTACTGTCAACAAATGTACTTATTCCCTATTTATAACTACTGTATGTTTGTATGAGTCGATGATTCTCACACAAATATATCATATACCATCTATCTATCTATCTATCTATCTATCTATCTATCTATCTATCTATCTATCTATCTATCTGTCTGTCTGTCTGTCTGTCTGTCTGTCTGTCTATCTATCTATCTATCTATCTATCTATCTATCTATCTCACTGTCTGTATATCTATCTATCTATCTATCTATCTGTCTATCTGTCTGTCTGTCTGTCTGTCTGTCTGTCTGTCTGTCTATCTATCTATCTATCTATCTACTAACATTTGATTATCTGTTTTTTTCTATCTATCTATCTATCTATCTATCTATCTATCTATCTATCTATCTATCTGTCTATCTGTCTGTCTGTCTGTCTGTCTGTCTATCTATCTATCTATCTATCTATCTATCTATCTATCTATCTATATGTGTGCATGCATACTTAAGTGCAGTGTAATTTTTTTGGGGTTGTTTTGTACAAAATATTGTACAACCCCATTTTCAAAAAAGTGTTGTTTATATTTGTTTATATTTGGTTTTTTCTTTGTGTTTTAGTTTCAGTTAGCATTCGCGGATGCCGTGACAGACAGAATCATGTCTGTTTTTAATGCAATGCCACCTGAGGTTCTGAAGATCACAGCTAGCAAATACTGGGTTTTGGCCTTATCCCTTGCATACAGAGATTTCTCCAGATTCTCTGAGTATTTTAATGATATTTTGTACCGTAGACGATGGAATTTTACATTGAGAAACATTATTGTTGAATTGTTGCACTATTTGATGGTGCAGTCTTTCACAGAGTGGTGAACCCCTCCTCATCCTTACTTCTGAAAGGCTCAGCTTCTCTGGGCTGCTTTTCATACCCAATCATGTTACTGACCTGTTGTGTTTTTTAAGCATTATACAACTTTACTAGCCTTTTGCTGCACCCCTCCCAACTTTTTGATGGCATTAAAATCGAAATGGCCACATATAAAAAAAAAAACAAACAAAAAAAAAAACTAACAATTCTCAGTTTTAACATTTGATCTGTTGTCTGTAAAGCGTCTTCAATGAAATATAGGGTTTAAATGATTTGTGCATCATTGTATTTTTTTATTTACATTTTTCACAGCATCCCAGCTTTTTTGGAAGTGGAATTGTATTAGGTGCAGTGTGGGCATACATGTGTTCTAACTCTTCTGGCAGCAGATTTAAATGAGTTTAATGAGCCATCACCAAATGGATGGAATGGATCACTGGCAAGACGCTGAAGCCTTAAAATAGAAGAAAACATGGAACGCATAGAACAAATGGGCGAGTGCTCTTTTATTTTGATAGGCACATCAACAGACGGTAAGAAATGCCCAGCCCAGCGCTGACCCAACACGAAAACCATGGAGAGGTAACACGTGAGGACGCCACATCCACGGAGAGTGGACACTTGAACACACCGTAAACCCGCCCTGCCAGGTCACAATTACCCCAAACAACACAACTACACTAATAACATCAACAACAGCACCAACAGTATTTTGCAACCAGGGAATGTGGCACCATCTCAAGGGCTGCAGCTACAGCTCGGCTCAGGGTGGACGCTACAGTGTTATTTCAGGCTAGATTAATTATACACTCTTTAAAAAGATAGGGTTCTATATAAAAAAATGGTTCTATACTGAACAAAGAACACTCATCAAACCCTTTGCATGTTTCAAGGGTTCTTTGCATCATGAAATGGTTATTAAGATGGATGACAAGGGTTCTATATAGCACACAAGTGGGTTCTTCTATTATAGTTACACACTTGATATCACAACAACCAAAGAACCCTTTTGGTTGCCATATAGAACTATTTTCAGAAAGGTTCTATATAGAAGCATATCTAACACATTCTTCATGAATCCGAATAACAATTTGCAAATGGTTCTCTGAGTGTTTATGGCTTTATACAGAACTTCATATTGAACAATTAGAACCATCTTTTTCAAAAGCATACATGGTTCTACAGCACTAAAAAGGATTCTTGTTATAACAAGTGTGAAATTGTAACAGATAAACCTTTTTTGGTGCTACAGAAAACCCTTTTGAAAAAGGTATGGAACCATCAACAATACATTATCAATCAATCTGAAGAACCTTTTCACAATTGTCACGATTGGCCCCTCTCACTCCTCCATGTGCTTCTGTTTACATGTCCATGTGCTTCTTTGCTTGGTTTTCCTCCTGGTTCTGCCCCCTTGTTTCTTGTCTCCACCCTTGATTGTGCCTACCTGTTTTCCACCACTGTCTTGTGAACCCTTGTTAGCCCTCTTGTATTCAAGCCCTGTGTTTTTCGTAGTTGGTTGTTGCTCTTTGTATTGTGTGTTGGATGTACTGTTTGATGTATTCTTTGTCTTGTATGGTGCTTCATCTTCCGGCCCCCATTGTTTGTTTGAGCTGTTTTCATTTTTGTTATGTCGGTCCCTCCTTATATCCGTGTTGGCTCCCTGAACCTGGACTGTCTCGACCCTGATTATGGATTTGCCCTGACTAAATCTCACTTTTCTCCTCCGCCTCCTCATCACTTGACACCATTACAACAATGCAGTAACCCTTCGAGCATTCTCAGAAAGGTTCAATACAGAACCCTCTACAGCACTTTCTCCGTCAATCTTTCAAACGCTTTAATGACTGAGAGAGCCAATTAACCATGCAAACGATTCTGGGAATGTTAATGGTTCTATATAGAATAGAAGGACGGATATCAAACCATCTTACAGCACATCCTCCATCCTCCATCAGAGGAACCCTTTCGGAGGAACTTTGAGTGTTCATGGTTTTATATAGAACCATATTTTTACTGAAGAACCCATGAAGCAGATTTTTTAAGAACGTAGTGTAACCCCTCTGTGTCTGTCTGTGAACACTTTGTGCAAAGAATGATTCTCCACCAAATTCTCCACTTTGGGTTTATGCGGCATGCTGAGTTTATTAGCTGACACATACAAGGATAAAACATCGGGGTCATTAAAAGGCAAAGACTACAGCTTTCAGCTCCGTCTCACTATACATATAACACAGTGACCATATAAACAGTGATGGTATAGATTAGATACCATAAAAATGTGAAATTATATCAGTTTGTTTTGATTTAATACAATCTACTATGCAGCTGAATGACAAGAACCCATTTTCTGTTGTTACTTGACCATTACATTCAGAAACAACACTTAATAAAACAACACAACGGGGAAATTCCACCTCCGCATTTAATCCATCCATAAAGTGAAACACCACATACACACTAGTGAACACACACTAGGGGGCAGTGAGCACACTTGCCCAGAGTGGTGGGCAGCCCTATCCACAGCACCCGGGGAGCAATTGGGGGTTAGGTGTCTTGCTCAAGGACACCTCAGTCATGGTCTGTCGGTGCTGGGGATTGAACCAGCAACCTTCCAGTCACAGGGCTGGTTCCCTAACCTCCAGCCCACGACTGCCCCAACCTAATCAATGCAAGCCAATGACTCGTGCTTACTTGGAATTCCTCATTCCTGGGGAAGATTTGCAATCCCCAATCCCAATCACAAACAGGGTTCATGGGATTACCCTGCTCCTGTTGGCAGAAGGGCGATGCGACCCACTGATCTGTCCATTGTGGTGCGCATGCAGCTCCGGACATCTAAGGGCATCACAGACCTTTTACTGCTCCATCTCATACGGCCATTCTTTCCATTCTCTCGCCGCTTATCCCCCTAAAAAGTTCAGGACGCTGACCGCAGGTGGCCACGTAACTATTTAGCACGAAGGAGCCTCGTTCGTTATCGGAATTAACCAGACAAATCGCTCCACCCACTAAGAGCAGCCATGCACCACCACCCACGGAATCAAGAATGAGCTCTACATCTACACAAATCACAAGAGTTGTTTACAACATGTAATCCACATAGTCTGACAAGTTGTTTCACAAACTTACGACATTTCGCATAACAATTATTTTTAACTTTAGCGCTCGACCTTTCTACTTACTATCTCGCCACACACATAACACAGTGACCGTTACAGAGGTGACATCATAGATAATTTGGCCCCAAGAATTCCATTCATAAGAGATAATGTACAATACCAATTACTTTAAATGAACATTATATGTAATATATGGATGAAATTCATACACATTCAAACTGCTTCTGCTACATAGGATGGAATCAGTTTCAATACCAATACCTGGATGAATCACTGCCATCTCTAAATGTGCCTATTTATTGTTTATCTGTAAACATTTCTTTATGAATTAAGGCTATTTTAAGCAATGCATGTTTTTGTCGACATCATTTGAAGGTCTTTTTTTTTTTTTGTTACTGCCGTCAAATGTAATATCCTGCATACGATCCCACGTTATCTTCATCTGTCCCTTTGTGCTAAACACCTATTATGACATGGAATAATGCCTCAGGCCCATTTTAAGTTCAGTAATTCAGGCTTTTGTTCAGTTGATATCATACCAAGGTCTTTTTTGAGTTCTTTTTTTTTTTCCTCGGTGAGAGTGAGAGAGCGAGAGAGTGAGTGCGGCTGGACTGGCATGTGGTCACTGACCTGTGAAGAGCAGCAGTGGCGGGCGAGTGAGTGAGAGGTGGGTCGTCTCCACACCGAGACTGAGAATCGGGCCCATTTTCCAGCTCATTGCAGGCGCACACCACTAACGAGACCAGAGAGAGGGGAAAAAAATATTCTAACGTTCATTCTCTTCCAGCGGCTGCCAGGGGAGCGCTATCCAGATAACGTGGTGTAGGTATGAAAGCGGCAGAACATTGGGTCATTTTAATTTTTCCCTTAATGGAATATGAAGAAGGTTAATAATTATGGGCTCACCATCAAAATGATTACTAGGTAAGGCAGGGCAGCACTTTTCAGTGAATGATGTGTCCGATGTGCAGAGTTTATACTGCTTCTATTGGTACTTAAAAGACTGGAGAAATGATCTCATTTATTATACATTCAAAAGTCTGGCCATTTCATTAGAATCTTATTTATTAGAAAATGACTGCAGTTGTTTCTAGTAAGTTATAGGGTAGCACATTCTATGAATGTTACATTTCTAATACTATATACGTATACAATATACTATCTATAAACACATTCATAACATGCTACATAAACATGGCTATGAATATTTTTAAAAATGCATTACACATTATAGCCATGCTTATTATGCATTATGAATTGTTAACATAAGTGCTGTTCATAACAAATTATAAGAGCTCATAAGCTTTATTAGTCCACTATAAGTAAAGTGAAGCGTACTGGACTAAAGCCTCCTCCAGTGTTAAGAGTGAGGCTTCAAGTTGAAGTATTTACTGAAGGATTTACTGAAACACTAAAAGACAGTAAAGCTCATTACAGGCTTCAAATGTCAGAGTTTAAACCAGAGCTGCCATTAGTGTTTCACCCAATGTGGGAAAGTCAATGTACACCACTGTTAATGTGCACCACCGTTAGCCTGGCACTGATTTAACACTGCATATCCAATAGGATGCCAGCAGAAATCTTCTTCTCCAGGTCTTCACTCCACTGTGACTTCATGTTCAGTGTGATGTCAGAGGGGGTATAGGTGAGGGGCTGACAGATACTTGGTTTGCTGTGATGTAATATAACATTTAAAGTAAGAGCACTGGTTAAGAAAAGCCTATTGTTGCAGCAATCCTAGGATGGAGCGTCTGAATATTCGGGACTTAACCCCCGAAGATGCAGCTCTAACATCACTCTAAAAGACAGCTAACAGCCTAATAAACTCCATCATTAATATCACAGACTTGAAATAAATGACATATGATATAGTTAACTGTAAAACAGCAGTATAAACATCTAAAAAGGTCACGTGAATGGATTACATGCTCTAAACGTTTGTGTTTCAGTCAGAAGTTGAATCAAATTCAGGCTGAATCCCAAACGGATCCCTAAATGACTTTTTATTAGCTACACAATGCACTGTTGAGATGCAGGATCCAGTATTTAATCCATACATAGTGCACTATGCAGGGAGCAGGGAGACAGCTGAGATTCAGCCCCAGTATGAGAAGAGGGCACCACTGGATTGGAGCTAAATAATTTGGTGACCATAAAAGTACTTACAAAGCAAACGTTTTTACATAAAACAGTGCAGTGTTATCCTATGTTCACTGTAATAAGACAGAAAGTTAAAAAGCTCATGAAATGACCACAAAATATAGCGATGGGCACCTGAATGTCCTCCTTATTCAGGAGTCCATGGTTACTTGGCAGTGATACCATACTCTAAAGGAATGACATTTCTTGGTGATATACTTGTTTATGGCAATTATTTTTAAGAATACAAAAAAAAGTGTATTTCATCATATTTCACGTTATTTATTTATTTTTATTTTTAAATAAAAGAAGTAAGCCACTTGTGATTTTATCATGGGGAAGCGAGGTTTAAGCAGGTTTAAGGAGATTTCAGAACACCCGTCCCTGTGATTATCTTGCAGCAATGCACAGCCTCTTGTGGCATATTGCTTTATTATAATTGGACCTTAAAAGCTGTACGTCGAGGGAAATCATCACATCTATCTGTCAATACAGGACTGAATATGTAGCTCTTCTAATTCAGGATTTTTTTAAGGCTTGAATTAGAAAAGCTTGTTTAAAGCCGTAGCTAATGTATTTCCACATTCATGCTTCCAATGTTTATATGAACAGATATTGTATTGTTTTATGAAACCTGATATTATAATGTTGCATAATGTTGAATTGTTTTGCATGAGATAATAGCAAGCAATTATACAAGCTTATTCCTATTGCTATAAGGTTATATATATATATATATATATATATATATATATATATATATATATATGCAGTAAAAAACCTGGGATGTACTTATAAAAGCATAATGAACACAAGAGGCATTAGAACGTTTTTTTACCAGCATTATTTGAATGTTATTAAATGTGAAGTGAATGTATGCAGCAGATGTATCTGAACACAGTGCATTAGTATTATTATAAAAGGGATTTAAACTGGTCAAGAGCAGTGTTGTGGTCAGAAACTGCTGACTGATGAATGTGGTGCTTGCAGTGTGTAGCCACAAATGGGCTGTAAACTCATATAGTGGACCTATAGTGGACTGAGCGGTTAAATAGAATCATATTTTTACTTTTTGATTTATACCTGGAATATAAGTCTCGCCAAGAATGGTAGCCAATGGGCTTTAGCATCAAACAGAACTAATAAACCAAAGACTTAAATGTTGCAGTGATCAAATATTCCAAATTATTTTAACCCGCTGCTTTGATTTTTTTTTTTTCCCCCACAAGCTCTCGCTCTACCCACATGGAGAATATAAGTTCATAGAAAGAGTTCTGAAGCTTCATTAAAAGTTTTCTAAAGCAAACGAACAGCTTCGCCCCCCCCCAGGGACGCCGTGAACCCCCAGATCTCGGAGCCTGTGCACCTCATTAAGGACTATGACATCCCCACACGTTTAAAAGTGCCACAGAATCGCTTATTCCATGACACTTCGATGAAAAGTCTGCTGTCGGGAAGAAAAGGGCTCGCTGCTGAACTTTGACAGAGTGGCTAATTCTGTATATTGCAATCTTTGCTTGATTCAAGTCAAATCTGTACCTGCAGGGACACTGGCTGCACCCCTGGGGTTAATTTAGCCCCAATAACTCAACATAACAGTTTCCGAAAATGTCAGTGTTGCGGCGTAATTCATTTAATGATCTTGAAGAAAAAAAAAAATAAAAATTGATCTCGCAGCTGCCTAACCTCCTCCATGCCCTTAATATCCTCAATGACACAATATTTTTCTGCTGCTGATATCACAATATGGGCTTTTAGCTGGTAAATAACTTTGTAAATAGTGATGTGATGTTTTTCATCGAAGCCATTAAAAGGCAAAAAAAAGGATCAATCCATTTTCTCTCTGTCTGGATGTCAAGGTCTACATCACAGACAATGTACAGTTTGTACTGAGCTGCTTTACTCTGTAAAACATAGCAGTTTAACCACTGTTTAAATGTAGTTTCAGAGTGATAATACACAGCAAAGATTGTACCAACTTTTCTACTGTGTATATGGTAACTAGCTGTGTTGCATCAGGTTGTTGTTTTGAATGGTAAACTAGCTATCAGATGCTTGGTTGGTACATGGTTGGTATATATTTTTTGCTACTGTCGGGACAAAATCTTGTATTTCCATTTTCGTCAGTTTTCAGTTTTTGACATAATTTGAAAATACCCGTTGCCATTTATATTGTGTATGAATTTCATGATAAATGGACCAAAATAAACAGTCAAAAATGACATGGTAAAAACGTCTGGTTCCATTGACTTACATTAAAAGTAAAATATGCTTTTTCCATCTCCTGTAAAGAAAGTTATAGACTCTCCAAGCTGGGACTGGCTCTGACAGTATAACATGTGATTACCACTACTTATAATGCAGTGTATCAACAACTCATAATGTATAATAAACATGGCTATATTGTGTAAATCAGTATAATTCATTTCCATAAATATAACCATGTTTATAATGCCTTATGAACCTATTATAACATGTTATAAATATGCTTATAGATGATGTGATGATGAATGTGACATTCATAGGAACCCTGAGTACTTACATCTAATAATGCATCATTTGTGATTTTCATGTGACTGATCTCCAATGATGTACTAATACATTTAATGTATAACAAACAAAACAAAACAGTGTTGATTCCTTACCCAGTGTGAAATACACACCTCCTGTGATAAAATTACTTTTCTCCACCTCCCTAATAAAGTGACCGCTGTTGGAATAGTACTGCAGACCGAACATCAAACCACTGATGTGTATGTAAGTGCAGTGAGTGTGGAGAGCTCAGTTGCTACTGAGACATAAACATTGCTGCAAGCTTTTGTTTTATTTCCCACCCTTTCTTTATGTAACAGCACAAAGTCTCATTGTACTGTTGCTAGTCCATGACCCCCGGCGCACAAGTTGCTCAGCTAAAGAGAAGGAGAGGAAGACGAGTTTGATTCTTGAGTTCTATTCATGCAGAGAAGCCAGCTGAGACCAACTCCTCATTTGCTGTGGATCATTGTGGTAAAACACTATGAAAGTTCAAATTGCTGAACAGAAGGTCATGATATGGGCTTATGGACTAGCCATCACGTTTTGAGAAGAAAAAATAACATAATCTGTTGGACCGCTGCCTATGTTGTTTTGATGGGGGTGGGGGTGGGGGTTGAGGGGTGGTTTAACCTTCCATTGAAAATAACGTGAGAGAAAAATAAGAAAAACAATATTAAAAAAGGAAAAAAAAAAACAATTCAATGCAGTAAAATTGACCTAATCATTAAACAAAATACACAAATGAATGTACTTGGTTTTCCTTTTGGGATAACATTGTCACACGTTGCGCAACAATGGAGAGAAATTATATCTAAAGTCATAATGAAAATGGAACTTTAATTAGAAAAAAGGCAGATTTGACTGTAATGAGTCTGGCTACACCACTTTGATAACACGTGATCTCATCTAATCTCAGAAGCTGAGCAAGTACTTGGATGAGAGTCTGCCTTGGAAGACCAGGTGCTGCAAGCTTTACAATTAAGTAGGAAACACGGGTGTGATCTGAGAGTCTGAGCTCTCTTTTAGCCCACATGTAAGCGCAATCACTAAAGTAGCTTTTAATCATTTGAGAAATATTGCTTTTGGATTTTCTTTCTCAGGACAACGCAGAGAAACTTGTTCATGCGTTTGTTACAAGCAGAGTTGATCACTGTAATGGTCTTCTTACTGGACTGAACCTCCTAAGAAAACAATGTATTCTCTACAAATTGTAGAAAATGCAGCACCATAATCCTAACAAAAACAAAAAATGTCCACCCCTCATTTGTAGTTCTCCCTCTCTGCCCACTGTCCACACAGGGTGCTATCCTCACTCAGGATTCAGGCTCTGGCGTTCTGCTGGCACTCACGGCTGTGGTCAGGCCCAGGGTCGGCATGACTGATGATTTTATAAGTGATTTGTTTTTCTGGTGGAAAATATTCAGAGCAGAAATGTGTCACCCACAAGCTACAAGATAAAAGAATGAGGTTTTAATGCCCAATTTGCAAAAGTCTCTACTGGTTTATTCAAACTCTCCTCTTTAATATTGACATTTTGATTGCCAACAAATATGTATCACTGTAAAGAGAGGAAAATGAGTTTGTTACCTCAAGGCAGGGTTAAGGTACCTATGATTCGAGGTTGCCTTGAGACAACTCACTTGTACAGTGACAGCATAGACTAGGCACCCTCATACACAAGTTTATAATATGTTGTGCTCGCTGACTTTGACAATAAATATATCAGCCTATTGCCATGTTACCTTGATGGAAGAACAAAGATCTGGGAAGCAGTGACAGGAAATGTCCTGACACAAAGTCTCATCTTGAAAAGCTTTTCTAACATCAGCCTTTGTGCTCGACCCTGTGCATCAGGCATTCAGTCTTTGTTTCTTTTGCAAGCAGTAGAGAATGTGTTTGAGGTCATTTCAGAAGTGTTGGCTACACAAACTCAGCCACAAATCTGAAAATGTCCTCCTTGTACAGAGCATAAAATAAAGAAAATGGTTACAAGTCTCAATAGACCTGATGTACCAACTGCCACAACATGGACAGTCTGCTGATAGAAAATGCACAATGCATTCATTTATCACCCATCTATAGAGCATTTCTCCATTACACTTGAAAGCAGAGTGAATACTGCTTTCTTCTGGACAGCAAAGGTCATGACACCAATCCAGGCTGAATTTAGTCTCCTCCCACTTGCAAATCTCAACCCACTGTGGAATGAATTGACTGCAATGATGGGGATGGGGACTGGAAGATGTCAGAGGAAGGACCAGAAGATAGAGTGCAGATGAAGTGTAGGGGTGTAAAAATGCATCGTGCATTGTACATATTTAGAATTTCTTTGCTAGCGGATCAATCTGAGATGCCAATTCAGCTGAATTGATTATGGAAGGTCAGAATTATAATATATTATAATATGCAATGAAGTACTATATTGTGTAGAGTATACTATACTTAGTGTAAGTTCAGTGCTCTGGTAAAAGCTGTGAAACTCAAGCGTAGTGTTTTCTCTATATTGATTAAGAGAAACTAGCAAAAGCTCCTTCTTCTGGGTGTTTATAGAAATATGCAACTTTTTATAGAATTTGTCAAGCCATAATAATCAAAAACAGGCCTAAACTGAACGTTCTTGAGGGTAGGCTAGCAGTATTTAGATGCACTTTACTTGAAAATGTTTGATTAAGGGAATTAAATATTTTTCCTCAAAACCACCAGATTAGCTAAAACGTCTTTCTATTGGTGGAATGGTGCCTCTTTTGAGCTACTAGGGAGCAATGAGAGGTGAAATGGGAATGGTGAGAACCCCATGTTGTAAATTCACTCTTCCTAAAAAAACACTCTTTACTCACTTTCTTCATATCAAAAACTTTCATTAGGGCATAATTAACATCTTGTTAATTGGTAAATAAAGGTCAAATTGGCCTCTTCTAAATGCTTTATTAACTTCATATTCACACACTTTCTAAACCACTTATACTTCTGGGTTGCAGTGGGTGCTGAAACATATCCCGGTGGTCACTGGGTGGAAGACAGGACACACCCGGGACAGGTTGCCAGTCCATCACAGGCCAGACATGCAGACAGATACACTCACCTGCCACTTTATTAGGTTGAGTTGCTTGTTAACACAAACAGCTAATCAGTCAATCACGTGGCCGCAACTCAGTGCATTGAGGCATGTAGATGTGGTCAAGACGACTTGCTGAAGTGCAGACTGAGCATCAGAACGGGGAAGAAAGGGGATTTAAGGGACTTTGAACGCAGCGTGGTTGTTGGTGCCAGACGGGCTGGTCTGAGTATTTCAGAAACTGCTGATCTACTGGGATTTTCACGCACAACCATCTCTAGGGTTTACAGAGAACGGTCCGAAAAAGAGGAAATATCCAGTGAGCGGTCAGTTGTGTGGATGAAAATGCCTTGTTGATGTGAGAGGTCAGAGGAGAATGGGCAGACTGGTTCCAGATGATAGAAAGGCAACAGGAACTCAAATAACCAACCAGAATCTCGGAGGAACGTTTCCAACACCTTGTTGAAAGTATGGCATGAAGAATTGAGGCAGTTCTGAAGGCAAAAGGGGGTCCAACCTTTTACTAGTACTAGGTGTACCTAATAAAGTGGCCGGTGAGTGTACACACACACAGGCAATTTTGCATGTCCAGTTGATCCTACTTCATGTCTTTTGACTGGGGGAGGAAATCCACACAGAAAGCACCTCTGGCCACCCAGCCAGGTTACCAAACCCAGGTCCTTCTTTAAAGTCACTTCTGAGTACAAGAACCTGCAAGAACATATAAGTGACTTCTGCACTGTTTATTGCTTTAGATTTAAATGGTACTTCAAGTTATTTTGAACCAATTTTAACAACCAAAAGAGGATAGAATGAACTCTTATATGCCATTCTCTAATTATTCAAGCTGTCATGAATAGGTGTTGAATTTGCAATGTGAGTTGACTCAAAAAATGAACGCTTTAGCGCAAGATCTACCAGGTAAACTCCAATGCCACGTCACTCAGTAATCTGACCAACTCTACCTGTCTTAATGACTCGGCTTCTGTGCCTGTTTTGCTGCTTTCTGATGCCGTCATTTCAACATTCCCCACCTTCCTTCTCACCATCATCAGTTTAGTCCCTGCCTGGTTGCCCAGGGAATAGGCTCCATCCCTGCCTTCCATATATGGCAAGATCTGTGAAGGTCCAGAAGTTCCTAGAACTGGGCTAACAACCAGGCCTACAACAAAGAATTTTAATTTCCAATAATTGTTGTCTTTTAAATTGTTGAGGGTAAAGCCTTCATATTTGCCTCTAGAGTCTTTCTGGTGGAACTTTTGGTAAACTGAGAAATTTTAATTATAAAAGTTGCCAGTCATACACTATGTGATGTGAAATTCGATGATTATTTCATGCTAAATAATTGGTACAACAAGAAATAAGAAAGTGTTTATTATGTGTCATTTACACAATAAATCTCCAATTATGCACTAATACAGGCCATAAATCGAGCCTAACGCAAAGTCAGGAAACCTTTTCGTAATTTTAAATTCGGAATTGATGTTGACCTCAATAAACCCCAAAATGTGTTCTTTAAAATATAGACCTTGAATAATTAATACACCTGCTAGAATAAAAAAACAGCATATATAATTCAGTAAAATGTAAATGAATTCAGTACAAACACTTTCATGAATGTGAACTTACACAGACACCCACAAAGACAAAAATCCTACTTCTGTTTTTGGCGAATCAAAGAAATTTCCATCAAAGCATATTCTATCAATGCTATTGAAGGAATAAAATGCAGAGCTCAACTGAGTGACCTCCAAAATAAGTGGAAAGTATAATTTATGGTCATCATGAAAAGGGCAATTGAAGCATTTTGACCCAGTTTAAACGGCAAAGTATTCAGTCACGACAGAATTCTTCAGAGATAAAAGAAGTGACTATGAATGAATTTCTACTCAAAGTAATATGTAACAATGGAACATACACTCACCTGCCACTTTATTAGGTACACCTTGCTAGTAAAAGGCTGGACCCCCTTTTGCCTTCAGAACTGCCTTAATTCTTCGTGGCAGACTTTCAACAAGGTGTTGGAAACGTTCCTCAGAGATTCTGGTTGGTTATTTGAGTTCCTGCTGCCTTTCTATCATCTGGAACCAGTCTGCCCATTCTCCTCTGACCTCTCACATCAACAAGGCATTTTCATCCACACAACTGACCACTCACTGGATATTGCCTCTTTTTCGGACCGTTCTCTGTAAACCCTAGAGATGGTTGTTCGTGAAAATCCCAGTAGATCAGCAGTTTCTGAAATACTCAGACCAGCCCGTCTAGCACCAACAACCACGCCATGTTCAAAGTCCCTTAAATCACCTTTCTTCCCCGTTCTGCACTTCAGCAAGTTGTCTTGACCACCTCTACATGCCTCAATGCACTGAGTTGCGGCCGTGTGATTGGCTGATTGGCTATTTATGTTAACAAGGACCTCAACAATACCTAATAAAGTGACTAGTGACTGTATTGCTCTCTGTGTTGTGTATGTTTCGCTACTGTATAAAGGTCTAGTAAATTCTGTCATGTTTAAAAAAAAAAAAAAAACAATTCTAAATTGTACCAATGATTTCAAGATTTCAAGATTTTAAAGAATCATCATAGACTTGAATCACATACTCAGAGATTTCCGCCCCCCCCAAGCAAATGAAGCAGAGTGGCTCCTTAATTTGCATGGAGGCCTGGAGCTTCTTAGCTGGGTGAGGGCAACAGCTCATTAAGCTCGATCAGCCTTTAGCCTCCTCCTTATGAGGAGAGCGCCTGACCCAGCAACTGCCCAGTCCCACTGCCAGAGGAGAGGAGCTTCTCTTTTGTTCACGCACGACAGTGGGAAGTGGATAATGAATGCAGCTTTAGCATCTACTGCTGAACCACTGCTGGTTCGGTTGCTTTAGTAGGCGTGTAATTGCTAAGAAGAGACAAGTGAGAGCCTTCTCTGTTCTCGCTTACTCTGGCATATTGCAGTAAAGTCAATCCATACCAAGTTACATAGGCAGCGTTTCAACCAGAACAGACGGAGCAGCATATTGAGACAATCTAGTTACAGATTGTTTATATCACCAGTTCCAATAACGTTTGACAGCATGAATCTTACAAACCTAATATTCACTCAAAAGCTGGAAACATTCGCTTGAGGTAAAATCTATCTAGTATGACAGCCTACAAGTGTCACAAATACACTCAGACACTGTAAACTGACCTCTGATATGAATAAAACGTAGATAAAGTCATATTCATACACTTTTATGCCAAAAATATGACAAAGTCATTCAATCTACACAGAGTTTCCAGTTTGATAGAGACGGCTGGAGGTGCAAATGGGCCAAAATGCCATTCCAGACTAGAGGTCAGGACAGAATTGGCTCAGGCTTTGAAATCTAAGAATGTGTTATTACAGGGAAGACCACACATAGTTGTTTTGCACTCTTTTAACTTCTTATTCTCCAGGGTATATTTTGGTTTCTCCAACTGAATTCATAAATTGTAAGGTAAATTGTTCAGTAACTGCATAAAATAAATGCATTTTTTAATTTAATTTAGTTTTTTTATATATAATTTGTCTAAAAGCTCCCCTCAAATGAACAGAACGTGTGTTTTATGATCACACATATTGATGTGTGCTTACTATTTACTGCTGAAAGCCAAAAACCTCAGACGGTCTTTGTGTTATTTTATTAAAGTGATGTTTCCAGAGCAGATGACTGAAGAGACGCCGTCTGTTTATAGTTTAGAGCCCAGGTTTGGGGAAAAACGAGTCGACTTTCAGTAGAAAAACAAACTGAGTTCAGCTTCTTTTATTATAAGGGTTTAAAATGACATCACCGTCTATTAGACTGGAGAGAAGAGCTACAGCCTCACATGACGCCCAGCTTCTGAATGGAGCTTATGGAATATGAACATTATGAAGAACATGACCAAGTGCGTTTTGGAACCACCGGTGGTTCCAAGGAGTTTAAGAGGATACAGCATGTGCAAGAACCAACGTTGTATTGAACAGTCCAGCTTACAGCCCACTAAGCCAATGGAAAGTTTAATTTGAATGTCCAGTTTATGTGATTATATTTGACAATACATGAGTTTGTTCAAATTTCAGAAAGTACCTCATTTCCAAAAGTACACGGTAAATTAGCACATTAGTTAATACAGGGGTAGTAATGACTGATACCAAGCCAAGGTTAGATGTTCCACCTGTGTTAAATTTCTAAATGTTTGGCAAAGTTCTGGGCATTTTTGACCATCTAGCTGAATTAAAACCACAATATAAGCAAGACAGATTGCTATTTTTGTTGAAATAGTGGCTTGTTTGGTAGTTGCAATGAAAGTTTCATTAACCCCTTAAAATTCCTTTCTTATTATGTTACATTATTATTCAGCAACCATAGTGACCTCATAGTGAACTGGCTGAGCTATTCTACCGGTGGGCCCTGGCCATTTAACCCCTTAACATTCCAGGTTTATTACACACTAAGGCTTATTATTCATTAACTACAGGGACTTCAATGCAAACGAATGGAGCTCTTCTTAGGTTGTAAAAGTGTGGAATTAAACTTGGGTTCAGGGGTTAAACTGTAGTAGACGTTTGTATATGGTGCTCTTTTTTAACCTTTTAGAAAATGACTATACCTCTTAGTTTATAAGTAAAATCATTTTCTTAGTAAAACTACTACTACTACAAAAATCAGCAAGAAAAGGTCATTTGAAGAGGGGGCCCAAACTTTATCATAGGACTGTATGTTCCCTTTTCTAGACTATTCTTAATGCACATTCTTAATCTTTGCTGTAAAACAAATCAGAATGTTTAATGAAGTTTCAACTGTGATTAAACAGATTCGTTCGCAACCAGCATTTAAAAGCATAATTTCTGGCAACATGCAGAATTTGCATTTTAGGTTCTTTCAGTTTATAAAAATAAAAATTTTAAATTAAAGTCAGAGACTCTATTGTAAAGTTAAGCTTCTATGAAAAATGGTCAAGGTTTCAGGTCAAGAATCTCAGGTTAATGCATTTATTGGCTGATCATAAATCATAAAGTACATCTCAGTTATGTAATTTGAAACAACACAGGGTTCCCCAATAAAACCTTATAATTTCCATCCCTGGAAACACCTACCTGGTGTTTCTCATTTCGTCTGAAACGTCGACCACGTAGGTGCACTTTGTAGATTTGCAGTTACTGACCGTAGTTTGTCTGTCCCAACGGTCAATTTATCAGCTACACTCGATTCTGTTTATCAATGGAAACAACCCACCATTTGGCCACTGCTAACCAGATATTCGAGAGGTGGACGTCTCTCAACATCAACGTGTTATGTGTGTCGCACTGGTATAATCGTAGGAGGTACAAGCACAAATGAACACGTCTTTGTGTGTTTATGTTTTTGTATGATTGTGTGTGGTTCTCAAAACCTTCTGCTTCCTTGCCTTGAAGGATATGCTTACGAGTGATGACAGTTTAACATTGTCCAGCACATAGTTTGTGCAGTGACTCTGCTGCATATCGGTCAGGCAGTATTCTGCTACAGCAGTGGAACAGAGATGGTCCAGGCAGCCAACATCATGCCACACCAAATAAGTGTCACTCAGCGCTGTACTGTACACAAACAGCCCAAGGAAAACAAATCCCATCAGCATAAAAATCAGAGTACCCTTAACGGTGAGATGTTTTCCCCTGTCCACCGCCATGGACTTTCACCATGCACTCGAGTAAATCAACCTTCGCATGCCCAGAGGAGTCTTATCAAAGCCCGGCGCTGCTATGATTCAGTCCATTGCCAAAACTATTTTATGAGACGATGCTCAAAATGACCTTGGTCTGCTTCAATGACACCCGAGCGTCGAGATGCTCCTCTAAAGGAACGGTGCTTTCCTGAGTGGAAGTATTGCTCATATGAGAATACAGTGGCATTAACTTGTTTCTTTGTTAGGGCATCATATCCATTTAGAGTTTAATGAGTATAGACTTGTACTTAATTAGAAAAGAACCCATTAACATGAGTCATTGCATCAAGCGCATTAGCACTGATGACTTTATTGCCAGAAGTTGCAACAGCATGTGCGTGATCCACTGTCATGAGCTGAGCAAGGAAGACTTTGTTGTGAGAGAGACCAGTGTCCAGGGGCTCAAGCTGAACCATGCGTTTGGCTGTTTATCTCAGGAAAGCAATGGATTATTTTAAAAATATGCTTTTTATTAGAAACACACTTGTACTTCTACTCACTGGCCACTGTATCATTCACATATACTTTCTGCTTGCAGTTACTGGACACTTTAGTAGAAATACCAACCTTGTACAGCCACTCACTGGCCACTTTATTAGAAGCACTCCCCTTGAATGTCCACTCACCGGCCACTTTATTAGAAACACTCCCCTTGAATGTCCACTCACCGGCCACTTTATTAGAAACACTCCCCTTGAATGTCCACTCACCGGCCACTTTATTACAAACACCTACTATGAACCTCCACCAACTGGCCACTTTATTAGGAACATCTTTGAACGTTGACTTACTGGCCTCTTTATTAGGAACAGCCACCTAATACTGCCACTCACTGGCCACACCTGCCTTGAACTTCCACTCACTGGCCACTTATTAGGAACACCAACTCTGAATGTCGACTTACTGGCCACTTTATTAGGAACACCTTCCTTGAACCTCCACTCACTGGACACTTCATTCAAAACAGCCACCTAGTACAGCCATTCACTGGCCACTTTATTAGAAACACCTACCTTGAACTTCCACTCACTGGCCACTGTTTAGTAGAAACAGCCACCTTGAATATCTACTCACTGGCCACTTTATTAGAAACACCAACCTTTTACTGCCACTCACTGGCCACTTTATTAGAAACACCCACTTTGACTGTTGACTTACTGACCTCTTTATTAGGAACAACAACTTTGTACTCTCACCCGCTGGCCACTTTTTTAGAAACACCCATCTTGTACTTCCACTCACTGGCCTCTTTACTCAAAACATCCACCTTGTACTGCCACTTGCTGGCCACTTTATTCGAAACAACCGCCTAGTACAGACACTCACTGGCCACTTTATTAGAAACACCTACCTTGAACTTCCACTAATTGGCCTCTTTAGTAGAAACAGCCACCTTGTACAGCCACTCACTGCAAACCTTATTACAAACATCTAACCTATAGGTCCACTATAAAAGTGTTTAATTACAGACTGTAGCTATTCTATTGTCATGTGTCATCTACTGGTCAGACATTCTCTATTCCATTAATTACTGGTCATTTTCTGACCACATGACCTCTGTTGTCCAGACTTTATTTGGGTGATGGACCATACTCAACATAGCACTGTCACTGACATGATAGTGTGTGCAGCGCTGGGGTTTTAACACACATCAGCACCTAAAAATATCCAGTCCCAGCAGCTTTGCGGGCAAAAAGCGACCACTGTAGAAGGATAGGGATGGCTAACAGAACACATTTTGCATCAATAGATAAGCTACAGTCTCTAACTTACACCAACAGGGTGTTTCAAATAAAGTTGCCACTGCATGTACGTGTATATGGACTGTACACTGGCATATTTGGAATAATAAGGATATGAATGCTTTAGCGATAATGAATTCTGGCTGCCGTTTTATGGAGGTAAAGGTGAAATACGCGTGTTGCTTTTCTCAAGTCTCTTGCTAGAGCTTCACTCCGCACAGAGGCAGATTGTAGCGGCAAGTAGCTCTGTCTCACTCCTCTCCGGTGTAACAGAAGCTTAATTAACTCTGCCAGCTGCAAAAGAAGTCAATTAACATATTGTGTCTGAATGAGTTATTAGATTTTCCCAGTGTCTCCTGGGTGGGCAGGTAGGTTGAGTAGAGTCACATACATTTGCAAGGCAGCTCGAAGGTTCAATTAAATTAAACAGCCTTTGATAGCGCCGCCGACTCTCTTCCGCCAAAACTGGCGATGCGTAATGAAGTCAATATTGCCCCTGTGATTCACTGCTGTTGTTGGATCTCGGAAATCCTATTTAGTTGCGGGTGCTTCATTTTCCAGGCCTGCAGATTTTTGGGTGGTCCAGCTAGGTCCTTTCCCCTGCTGCCTTGAGCCAAAGTGATAGATTTTAACCTATCGCTACCTGCTTTGGATCCAGATTAGAGGCTCATGCTGTAATAAAGCTTCCCTGCAACTGGCACTGCATGTCCACAAAGGAGTAAAAAAGCTAGACGAGCCTGATAGGATGCAAAAAGAATGGCTCTTAAATGAGCCCATCTCACTGCTAAGTGTGTTTACTTTCGCACAGGCAGAATCAGACCGTTTTCTGAGTAATCACTGAAGCCCCCACTGAGGCCTAACCTGTTGTCAATGTTCCACAAAAACAGCTGGGTCAATAGCATCTGATTTCCCCTCGGACCAGCCTGTAATGGCCTGCTCCACCACGTGGGGGCAATGTTGTGCAGGATGCCTCTGCTTGCCTCGAGGAGCCCTGTGTCCCGCAGCCATTTCTGACAATAGTAATGACAGCGTTGGCTCGAAGAACGAATGGACAGCAGGAGTCATATCGCATGGACTGTATGAGAGCAGTCATACATAAGTGCAAATTTCAGGCAGAGATGGATGGGTCTGAGCTGAATGATGCATAACACTTGTAGAGCAGGCTAGACAGACAAACCCTGAACAAAGAAGTGAGTGTTTAAGGGATATGGCTGTGTAAGCTGACCATCAATGGAAAAGGGGTGTCATGTATCGTTGGACTGGTGTTTGTTCTCTGAGTATGAAATTAATATGTAGGGTATATACAGTCACAGCAATCAGTTGAGAAAATGCAAGGTTTAAAGTGCATTTTAAACCATTAATATTTGATGTAGTATATGTGTTTATGCCCATCACATATCTAACAGTGGTCTAGGAGATCCTCGACCTGTACCTTAAATAAACAACGCATCTGTCTATGAATATGCACGATTATGCACGTTAGAAATGCCCTCATGTCCTCCTTCCATCCCAAATCCACCTTTTTCTCTTGTGACCTTGTTTACACTATGTTATTATTTTTGGCTTACTGTGTTATTTTGAAATGACAAGAGGAAATGTTTGGTAAATAATAGCTTATACACCTGTACCTCATACTGTCAGGTGGACATGAGTGATTTTAATGTTTGAGCCTTGATGTTGAGAGTCCGACATAACATGCCACAAAGTGCTAGGTTGCCAACTGCACTGTTTACTAATATCAGTTAAAGCTGCACTATGCAAAATGTTGAGGATTTGGAGACCTCTCTGGTCGAAATGTGTAACTGCAAGCAAGAATACTGTAACACTAGCTGTGCTTCAGACCCTTCAACAAGTGAACTAAAGACTATTTAAAGAGAACTCATTTTCCATCTCCCTGCCTTTTTTCCGAGTATACGACCGCCCACATGTCCGGCCGGACACTGAAGGATGCTACCCATGCCCCAGCTACTGCCACCTGCCTTGGACTAGCTGCCCGGAAAACTACATTGAAGTTTTCATAGACTCCTAGCTATTTCTACTACTAATACTGCTGCTATTAATATTAGTAGTATAATGACCTGAGGAGGATGGGCCCCTCTCTTGTGAGTCTTGGTTCCTCCCAAGGTTTCTACCTCAGCTCTGAGGGAGGTTCTCCTTGCCACTGTCACCCCTGGCTTGCTCACCTGGGGGTTTTTACATTCTTGTTAAAACTTTGTCTTTTCTGGAATTCTGGGAAGCTGCTTTGTGACAACATCAGCTGTAAAAAGCGCTACAAATAAATTTGATTTGATTTGATCCAAAGAGAACTCAGTCAAAACCTGGTGAAAGGGAGTGTCTTCTGAGGATAAGAGTGAATTATCTCCTATTGTCCCCATATTTCCATGAGTATGACGTTAATTTCGCATTTGAGACTTAAACATCCAGCTGGATCTTCTTTTTGAAACTATGTGCTGAAGTGCAAATACGCATGACGTGACCCCCAAAAATAAATAAATAAGTAAAGAACACACACACACCTGCACTGACCACCTAACCCCAATCCTCTATTTATTATTTTTGATTATTCTCTTGTTTATATTAGTTAAAAAATTCCAGAAGTTTTAAAAGTTGAATGTTTTTTTTTCTCTCTCTCTCTCTTCCCTTTCTCTTTTTTTCTTTCCTTATTTCTAATGGCGTAATAAAAATAAAGAAAAAAGTAAATAAATAAACTTTTCAAATGACTATCTCAGTCTTTACAGCCTTATTTTAGCCTTGGAAATGTTCTTCTGATTGAGAAATGCTACTTATGTCGATATTAACCAAAGAAAGATTTTACATGTTAAACATATATAAATAATAAAATAAAATAAAACAGAAAATGGGCCAAATGTTTTGCACAGGTAGAGGATGTGCGCTTATTTTCCCTTAAAAATCAACAAAACATGTCATTTAACCAGGGTCACCCACATTTTTGTACACAACTGTTTATTTATTCCTTAAAAAAACTGCCAAACATGGTCTAGCAGCATCTCCACATATACACTCATACAGATTGAGCAGATCTATGAATATGCATGGTTATGCAAATGAGAAATGCCCTCTTGTCCTTTCAGTATTCCAGCCTCACTGTTTCCCCACTATCTCGTTGGCGCTATGCTATTATCTTTGGCCCACTGTGGTATTATGAAATGGCAAAGAAAACCCTGGGGATATAAATGCTTTGATGTTTGTAGCTCAGACTGACGGGTAGATATGAGTGTTTGTAGTATCTGGGTCCGTGGATTGTCTTAACACTACACAATGTACCACAGTCCCTGCCACTTCACTGCTAGCTAATTGCAGCGGCTAACATTATCTCATGCATACTGTGGAACAGTTTCTGGGTACCATAGTGGAATCCTCAAATTAGCATATTTTAGTATGAAGAGATTGAGGTTATTTGGCACCATGTTTCTAGGTCAATAGGCGGACATCTCTCTCTCTTGACCAACATTTATCCAAATCACCCAGAGCTCTGAACATTAAACCCCCTTAACACTCCAAGCTTATTACATACTAAGGCTTTTTATTCATTAGACACAGGGACTTCAATGCAAACTAATGCAGCTTTTCTTAATCCTGTACTGCAAACATTATAAGCAAAAACATCCACACTTACCTTGCACAAAATAATCCTTGGTTTGTTTGTTTTTAGACCCAATTAGTAAGTTTAAAAGTATTTTAATGAATAGTGATGCATGCAGGAGTCCTTTTGGTGTTTGTTGCTTTGAGGCAACATTGTGCGACAATGAGAATAACTGATAAAGAGCTGTGATTCCTGCAGTGGTGTGACTTGGCTGTTATGACTGGACAAATTAAATTCCTGTGTCACACAATGTTGCTTCTAGGCAACAAACATATTTCTGCAAATTTGTATAGCAAAAGCAAAAAAGCTACTGATTGTCATAAAAGAGGTTTAAGATTAAGACACCCTTATTAGTCCCACAAACGGGGAAATTTCACCTCTGCATTTAACCCATCCGTGAAGTGAAACACCACATACACACTAATGAGCACGCACACACTAGGGGGCAGTGAGCACACTTGCCCGGAGCGGTGGGCAGCCCAATCTGCAGCGCCCGGGGAGCAGTTGGGGGTTAGGTGTCTTGCTCAAGGACACCTCAGTCATGTGCTGGTTCCCTAACCTCCAGCCCATGACTACGCCCTAAATGTGCTCACTAAGAGATCAAGACCAAGTACATGGGTTTTATGGACTTAGTCAAACTCTTGCCTGTATTGTTTACTCTGTTGTCATCGTTAAATATGTATAATGTTATCCTAAAGTGAGGAAAATGAGTTTGTTGCCCTGAGGCAACATTGTACAATAGAAGGGTAAGTCATAGAAGTGTGTTATGAAACTTGGGGTTAACTGTCGAGGTGGGGTCAATGTTTTGAGTTTTCTGTTTTAAAACAGAAATCTCACTCTGAGGAAAGACAATATAGAGTTTATTAAAGGGCGATGTATTATTACTATATATCTTTTTTTTTTCATGTCTTTTATGTTTAGTCAAAACAGTCATTAAGGAAAGGGACAGCCTAAAGGAAAATAAGTGAAACTGCAAATGGGAGTTAAAAATGATTAGAAGATACAGAGAAAATGAGACTCCTAACAATGACCACAGCTGTCCCCATCAGATAAACAGCACCTAACGTTTTCATTTAAGTGAAAATAATAATAAAAACATATGGTGATGTGTCTTGGATAGCAAAAATCTGTACATCAGGTCACTTTTTCTAAATTTAAACAGCAAATTTCCACTGCTTTTAAGCTAATGGGCTCGCCTATAAGATTACTGTGGTTCTAATATAGCCGGTGCAACATCTAATACAGCCTGCTTCATAATCTAACCAGTGTAATATAGCACGTTACCCTGACTTATTACAGTAGAAAAAACATGGAAGTAGGTCGAGTGAAACATTTGGGGCAAGATAATGTTTCAAACTGTGATGCTGATTTGATGGATGCAGCTGTAAAGTGACAAACAAAAACCAATTAACTGTTTAATAACTGCTGCAGAGGCTATATCTCTAATATTCTGGTTTGAATAAAGCAGACATCATTTTCAACGTTTGCCATTCGCCATATTATTCCAGCTTGTCATTTATCATTTTCGTAAAGTGCAGCAATATGTTTATCTCAGCTCCCCACTGAGTGACACACTGACATTCTCTGCTGTTGATTTCTGTGGCGTTTGCGAATCTAAACTGTTATTTATCTTCTCTAATGGACAGTCATATTTACTACATTAGACACGTTTCATTATAATCAAACCTTTTGAAAAGACAGAATTGATAATGTACACATTTATTATTACGTCTAGATGAATTTAATGATGTTGTGCCTTATTGTGAGGCTGGTTTATTACCATTAATGACAAAACAATACCCACAAATAGCAGTGAATGTACATGTTTTGGCTTATTATTATTATTATTAATTAATTCATTTATTTTTTTAACTGTAAAAAGTCAGTGACCACTCTTAATTTGTTTATTTATTTATTTATTTATTTATTTAGATAGATAGATAGATAGATAGATAGATAGATAGATAGATAGATAGATAGATAGAAAGTAAAAAAAGAAAGAAAGAAAGAACTTTATTGATCCTGGAGGGAAATTGCAGTGTTCAGCAAGACATACAATTACACATGAACTTACATAAACTATGCAGGAAAATAAAAAATAGAAATAAATCTAGACCCAAGTTAAAGTACAAGAGAAATAAAATAAAGTATACAAGTATATGTATTCACATATTTACATGGCATATGAGTCAGATTCCCTGTATTTACAGAACAGCAGGCACTGAGTGGTGTGAGGCAGCATAACAGCACATATTATAGACATGACTAACTTTGATTTGCATCAATATTGTAGTGTAAAGTAAGGTGCACAGTGAAAAGTGTCATTACAGAAGTAGCTATGATGTTACACAGTGTGTATTAATCGGAGAGGAGAGTGTTGAGGTTCAGCACAGTTCAGACAGCAGAGATCAGTACCGTCTCTGCAGTAAGGAGAACTGCTATAGAGCCAGTAGGTAAGAAGCTCTTTAACACAGCGCAGGTGTAACAGATGGCCACTGAATGTGCTGAAGGTGTGAGGTAATTATCGGCTTTAATGGTCATTGAGAAAAGGGAAAGAAAAGTGAAGCTGAGCTGCAAACTGGAGTCAAAAAAATACGGAGAGATACGGAGAAAATGAGACTGACAACAACCACCAAACCTGTCCCCACTAGATAAAGAGCACTTAAAGCTTTCCTCTGCGAGAGAGAGAGAAGATCAAGCTGCTTCAGATCTGAAAACATCCACATGTGTTTCTGTCCATCCTTCCACTGTGAGAAGATGACTCAGCACCATGGGTCTGAAAGGATGTGTAGCTGTCACTGGCCATCTGAGATTTGAGACACAAACATCATTGAATGTTTTTGGGAGTACTTGGGTTATAAAAAGCTGAAGATGCAACCAACTTCTCAGACTTAACTTTGGAAAAATATCCCTGCAGATTTCTTTGGATAAAATGAAAACAAGTGTCCTGAAAAGAACGGAAGGTAAAGAGTTGACATGCAATATAGTGAAAATCAATAGACTTCTAGCATTTACACAAGCCCTGGGTCCACACACACACACACTAGGGGGCAGTGAGCACACTTGCCCGGAGCGGTGGGCAGCCCTATCCACGGCACCCAGGGAGCAACTGGGGGTTAGGTGTCTTGCTCAAGGACACCTCAGTCATGGACTGTCAGCACTCGGGATCGAACCGGCAACCTTCCGGTCACAGGGCCAGTTCCCTAACCTCCAGCCCACGACTGCTCCTTATAATGTATTGAAATGATATTTTCAAAGCTTTACTGACTCCACACACCCCGTCTCGTCTCCAGGCTTTTAATTTTACTGCTCTGTTTTAAAACATAGGTTCTAAAAAGGTACAAGTACTTATCTTTTGTCTCAGAAAAACCTATTTAAGGTTCACAGCTGGACGTTAAAACCACTGCTGTACCTATCAGGGCCTTGAAGAATGAAACATGTAGCTCCAGTGTACCTTTATTTCTAACAGTGTACCGAGTGCTAGATAACACACTGAAGAGCCTAAAGTTACAAATGGAGTTTCGTACAAATGGGCCATTCAATTTGATTTAGTTATATTTTGAGTTCTCGTGCATGTGAAGACCAGCACTAAACACTGCTATATTTTATTTATTTTAGTTTTATTTGCTTTTTTTTTTTTCGGTTTTCTCAGTTTGAGGTACAGTGGCTGCTTCACTTTTAGATGGTCTCAGGATCTTCTTGAAAGCCTCTTTCAACCATTTGTACATAATGGATGTGTTCCATATATCTGAAAAGTGAAACGTTGTATATTGACTTGCACTGAAAATATAAAAAATAAGTGGTAAGTATTTTGCCAGAACAACCAATGAGCTTGATATTATGTTAAGTATCTACATTGTGATAATTGTTTGTAGCAAAAAAAACACACACATACACACACACACACACACACACACACACATACATATATATATATATATATATATATATATACATATATATATATAAAGAAGAAAATTCTATAAGGGGGCTACGCACCTAAGATTTTCACTCATTTTCCACTTGTGTAAATGTGATGTGATTTGATTTGACACACCCCATCTCATTTTCAGGCGTTTTATTTTATTGATCTGTTTTAACATATTCGGTTGTGAAAAGGTACAAATATGTCCTTTTTAAATTGGGAGAACTTGTTTAAGGTTCACAATCAGACTTTCAAACCACCATCGTGCCTTTGAGGGAACATTTGTATTGCTCGTACCTTGATGAACGAAAAATGTCCCAGTACAGAACTTTCATTTCTAATAGTGTAAATCTTTCTGTATATGACCAAAATCAATGGACTCTCCTAAAAACATGCTCCGTAATTAAAAGTTTCAAAGTCGAGACATCTTGTACGACAGACGTTTTCATCTAAATATCACTGTGTTAAATTGCTGACAATGTTAATAAGCAGCCAAAAGTAATTTGGTCCCACTTTATATTTGATGAATCTAATAAATGTATATATTTTTTTACATGAATAACATATTTGACAACAATGTAACTACTGTGTTATAGATGGATTACAGAACTACATTTATACATGTATATCAACATTAATTTTGCCTTTTGATACATTATATATCAAGTCTTTTCCAGCAGTAAAATGAAAACTGTTTTACATAATATTGCATTTATGTTTTGCATGATTACTGCGGAATAACTGTTGTAACAAGGTGACCTAATGACATCACTTTGATTTATACCATGATGTTATTACACTATAAGTTTATAACAACTACACATGACCTGTCCTGCAGTGTAGTCACACATTAAAATAAGTGGACAGTCCCTGTGTAGTTGTTATATAGGTACTGTGCAATTGTGTTATTACTCTTGTGTAATTACATGATGGCGACTACTAAGATACACTTGTGTAATTACATTTGTGTTATTACCTCTGTGTAATTACATGATGATGACTACTAAAATACACTTGTGTAATTACATTTGTTTTATTACTCTTGTGTAATTACATGACGGCGACTAGTAAGATACACTTGTGTAATTACATTTGTGTTATTACCTCTATGTAATTACATGGCAGTGACTACTAAGATACACTTGTGTAATTACATTTGTGTTATTACCTCTGTGTAATTACATGGCAGTGACTACTAAGATACACTTGTGTAATTACATTTTTGTTATTACCTCTGTGTAATTACATGGCAGTGACTACTAAAATACACTTGTGTAATTACATTTGTGTTATTACTCTTGTATAATTACATGATGGCGACTACTAAAATACACTTGTGTAATTACATTTGTGTTATTACCCCTGTGTAATTACATGATGGTGACTACTAAGATACACTTGTGTAATTACATTTGTGTTATTACCTCTGTGTAATTACATGGCAGTGACTACTAAGATACACTTGTGTAATTACATTTGTGTTATTACCCCTGTGTAATTACATGATGGTGACTACTAAGATACACTTGTGTAATTACATTTGTGTTATTACCCCTGTGTAATTACATGATGGTGACTACTAAGATACACTTGTGTCATTACATGCTGGACTTCTGTAATGAATCTGTAAGAGTGACGGATCATTGGGAGTCACATTGTTGTTGCACTTGTTGTTCACATGTATCTACACAGTTATTAGGGACACAATGTAAAGTGCAAAGGTTTGGGTGTTCCTGGTCAAATTCCATGATTCCTGCGATTCTAATAGCCTGTGCAAAATGCACTATGGCCTGATTATTCGTATAACCCAAATAATGTAGCATATTACTTCTGAGGGTTCAGTTAACACACTGGCAAGAATCTACTAAGCTATAAAATGTCATTTCCCAAGCAAAACTGATCAGAACCGCTAAACTATACATTATGTTTCTTCAATAGGATGGGCACACATACCCTGCAACCTGCACTGCATGAACACTTTACCCCGGGCACCCTTGGTAAAACCTTCTTGATCTTTCATTAGTGGAGCCGTAGTGTATTTACAGCTTAGCCTCACTTTCAAACAATACGAAATGAAGAAATAAGCTAATTTAAATAATCTTCTCATAAAAGGCCAACAGGACAAAATCAGTTTTGGAAGCTGCATTTCTTTTTTTGCAAATACCAAAATATGCCATATCTGGGTGTGTTGCAGATGGCAAAATGATGTCTGACGTGTAAAGTACACCCATCTATCTAAATCATGACGTTATTACTTGATTGTCATAGAATGAAATAAATAATATGGCAGAAGGCAAAAGGCCACAGCAGCGTTTCTTTATTCCCCTGCTGTGTGTAGTGTTGTGCGCTGTGTGTGTGGAGGCACCGACAGATCCAGAGGTGTGTGTGTGTGTGTTAAGTGGGTGTGAGCTGCAGCTCCTGTCCTGCCGAGCTGATG
The DNA here is from genome assembly GCF_015220715.1 of Pygocentrus nattereri. Lineage (NCBI taxonomy): Eukaryota > Metazoa > Chordata > Actinopteri > Characiformes > Serrasalmidae > Pygocentrus > Pygocentrus nattereri. Next base: position 29,997,933 of record NC_051229.1, read on the forward strand.
GGGCGTTAGTAAGATGACCAGCAGGGAGCCTAGCAGGAGGTATTTTGGGGGGTTCCATGCCTGGATGTGTGACACACTGATGCACCCATCGTCATGGAGACAGTGTGGCTCACAAAGAACCCCTCCTCCTCAATTTTTAATGTAATTTTTGTTTTTATCCGCTTTCACTCGTGCCATGTACTTGTGTTATGTGTTGATTTGTTTGCTTTACGCTGAGCTCTAGATGTACACCAATCAGGCGTAACATTCTGACCACCTCCTTGTTTCTACACTCATTGTCCATTTGATCAGCTCCACTTACTGTATAGCTGCACTCTGTAGTTCTACAGTTACAGACTGTAGTCCATCTGTTTCTCTGATACTCTGTTACCCTGTTCTTCAGTGGTCAGGACCCCCATGGACCCTCACAGAGCAGGGAATATTTGGGTGGTGGATCATTCTCAGCAATAGTGTGAGTGGATCAGGCACAGCAGTGCTGCTGGAGTTTTTAAACACCTCAGTGTCGCTGCTGGACTGAGAACAGTCCACCAACCAAAAATATCCAGCCAACAGCGTCCTGTGGGCAGCGTCCTGTGACCACTGATGAAGCACTAGAGGATGACCAACACAAACTGTGCTGCAGCAGATGAGCTGTCGTCTCTGACTTTACATCTACAAGGTGGACTGACCTAGACTAGAAGTGTCTAATAGAGTGGACAGTGAGTGGACATAGTGTTTAAAAACTCCAGCAGCACTGGTGTGTCTGATCCACTCAGACCAGCGCAACACACACTAATACACCACCGTCATGTGAGTGTTACTGCAGTGCTGAGAATGATCCACGACCCAAACAGTACCTGCTCTGTGAGGGTCCATGGGGGTCCTGACCACTGAAGAACAGGGTAACAGAGTATCAGAGAAACAGATGGACTACAGTCTGTAACTGTAGAACTACAAACTGCAGCTATACAGTAAGTGGAGCTGATAAGATGGACAATGAGTGTAGAAACAATGAGGTGGTCAGGATGTTACGCCTGATCGGTTTTTAATTCTTTTCTTTCCGCTTATAATATTTATGTAGTTTCATTTATGAAAAATGGCCATCATTCTTTTCTAGATGACCGTTTACCTGCCTCTCCTCATCCTTTAACATTACGCATACTGTATTTGCTGCTGTGACTATAAAGGCGCTTTCACACTCAGCGGAAAGTTCGCTGCTGTGCTTTGAAATGCATTATGAAATGATCCTTAAAGGACAGCTATTATATTCCTCAACCAGAACAGCACTTGTACAACCTGCGGCTCAAGTCCCTCCTGCGCTCTATATGTGCCTGATACTTACATCTGGTCCCAGGTGTTTAAACAATATTATTCTGATGGAAGTCAGTCTTTTAGCGTTGCTGTGTCTGCTGCCGTTAAATGGAGTCTTTTATCAACACGCCTTTTAAGACATTAAAGCGTGTTTAGGTGTGGTTTAAAAGGTAGAAGTAAATCAACACAAAACAGGCCTCAAACCAGTAAATCAGGTGCAACAGACCACTGAAGTCATGTTGTCATTCTGTAGGTGCAATGCTCTTCTACCCTTTTATAGAACGCTGGGTCTTCAAGAAATGATGGTACCTTTTCCATGAATGTCATGTATGTAAGCATCTATAAACACATTTATAACATGTTAAAATGCATTCAGAAGACATTATAAACATTGTTATAAATATTTATAAAATATTAATTACACTGAATTACATTTATAATGTTTATTGGATGTTATAATTGTCAACATAATGCTTTATAAGTAGTGTTATTAACATGTTATACTGTCTGTGCCAAATAAGTGAGTCCCAGTTTGGAGAGTGTGAAGTAAAGACAAATACAAAGTTTATTTACACCCTGAGATTTCCAGGATTTTTTTCCCACTACTGGTGCTGTTAGAGCTGCATCTTCAGGGCTTCAGTCCTGAATATCCAGATGCTCTAAACTGGCCGTCTAGCCTAGAATCATTGCTACAAAGTGCTTTTCTAAACCAGCGCCTCACTTTCAACACTACATTACATCACAGCAAACCAAGAAGCCAGTGGCCCCTCACCTGAACCCACTCTGACACAGTGAGTGAGGTGAAGGCCTAGAGAGATAATAGTGCTGTCATTGTAATTTGTTTCTTCACTGGTTCTAACACCAAGCGCTAGAAACCTTCACTCTGTAACCCAGCACTACTACTAATTTCTGCTGGCGTTCTATTGGATATGCAGTGTTAAGTCAGTGCCAGGCTAACGGTGGTGCACATTAACAGTGATGTACATTGACTTTCCCACATTGGGTGAAACACTGATGGCAGCTCTAGTTTAAACTCTGACATCTGAAGCCTGTAATGAGCTTTACTGTGTTTTAGTGTTTCAGTAAATCCTTCAGTAAATACTTCAACTTGAAGCCTCAGTCTTAACACTGGAGGAGGCTTTAGTCCAGTACACTTCACTTTACTTAGAGCAGAAAATTATTAAATTAAGGGCTCTTATAATTTCTTTTGAACAGAACTCATAATGCACTATCTCAACAGTTCATAATGCATAATAAGCATGGCTATAATGTGTAATGCATTTTTATAAATATTTATAACCATGTTTATGATGCCTTATGAATGCATTATAACATCTTATGAATGTGTTCATAGATGCTTACAAACATGACATTCATAGAAAGTGTTACAGAAATGTCCATATAGGAAATATGTGTGGTGTTTTTGTTTTTCAAAATTGCCCCTGTTGCATTATGTGGTAATGAGAAATGTTGCAAAGCTCATAATTTTTGTCTTATCAACATTCTTCTCTTGAATATCACTGGATCCTCTGAATGCTGAGGTTGTTAAAGAGCCAAAAACTGACTATTGCTACATGTAAACGAACATTTCTGTGCACAGAATCAACATCAATAAAGTGGCAACATGCAAACCAGCACACTTTCTGAGTGGTAACTTAGCCCTACAAGCTGACCTGCACTCAGGCAACATGACTTGATTGAAGGTGCTTTCCAGCTCTTTTAGTACTTGTCTGGTCATCCTTGAAGACAGCTGGTAAGTCACAAAGAGATGCGACCACAGCAGTCCTAAGAAGAATTCTCATATCAGTACCATGGAGTAATGTAGTAATGTTACTACTCACCCCCTGATAATGTGATTAACATCCTAATCATTCGTTAAAAATCCCAAATATTATTTTAAGGCTGGTAACGTTTTCTGATTAAGTCATTGAACTTTCCCATTTCACTTTAAATACTGCAGCAGTTGTATTCTGGTGCCTGAGGCATTATAATAACTGCTCCATCACTTAAGGTGAAATGAGACAATTCAAACAAGAAGCTGGAAAATAAGAAGCTGATTTCAGCTTTGTAGTTTTGATGGAATACGATGTATTTTGGGAAAAGAATTCCAGCTTTCAAAATATTCTACGCAGAGGTTTTACGCAGAGAACTACTCCCTATGCTTTTGTGCAGCTTAGTGGTATGAAATCAATGTACATTAGCTTTGCTTGCATGTAGTAATATTAGAGTCATGGCTCTTTAATAATCTTATAAGTGAAGGAAACCCATTCACAACCAAATTTTAAGGCATGTTTCAGTCCAAACAACTTTTTGATTGAGCCATAATACAGACAGCCAATCAGAAAAGAAATCATTTGCATACATCAGTTTTAAAGAAACAAAAACAACGACAACAAACACAGCCTATTTAATTGTACAGGATACTGAGAGGTTTGAAACGGGTCATGTAAAGATGACCTGCGACCATAGAGAAAAAAAATTATAGCACAAGAAAAACGCAAGATTTTCACCCTTTAAACCAAATTACATAGCAATAATATCCAAACCTTAAAACCTGCTCTCATTACTCATTTATCATTACCCTTTTTAATATGCTCACACCAATCTCCCCATACCATTTGCCTTTCAGGACATGTGTCTAACATCTTGAGTGATGCTCCGTTTTATTTATCACAAGGGAATCGATGAGCCTTTGGAGTATGCAAATCACAGCCTAATCACAGCCCTAACCACGCCTTACTTGGATTTCGTATGGCCTGCTAAAACCACTGATGTTATTTCCCATATCATTTTTGCTCATAAATGTGCTTACCTGTAAATGTAGTGGACCCAAGTGTGGAGCTTAACATGAGACCTCCAGATTGTGTGTTTGTTGTGGCACTTGTCACGACACACCCTAAAAATGAAAGTGCAGAGGCCACATCTCCCATTTCTCACTACGGTACAGGTTAATCAGTCATATGCGACGTTCAGATTTGAGGCTACTGTGACAGCCGCCCTGAGTAGCTACTATGTGAGCATTACTTGAACCACAGAATAAATAAAGTTTACTGAATCGTTGGCGTTAAAGTAGCGTTAATTAGGTGAATCCGTGTGGGGAGGCATAATCTGTACGCGAATACAGCTGTACTATCTGTCCAGACACATCTACTCAGCTAAAATACTAATCTGCCCATCTGTTTATTCAAAGTTTCCATTCCACCTTAAATGGTGCGGGCGCCAGAATCTAACTCCAGCACCATTTAAGGTGGAACGGAAAATCAAGCAAAGAAGCTGTTGAGTAACGTTACAGAGCCAAATTCAGCCTCTTACTTACCAGTCTGGTTCTTGCTCTCGGCAGCGCCATGTCACGACGGCAGAAGGGACATTTCGTGTATTTCTTTCACCAAAATTTTTTTTCAACAAAAAAAATTGTTTGTTTTGACCATGTGGTATAGAACATACTCTTCGCCAATAATCAAAATGTGATACCATGGCTAGAGAAAGTCCTCATGCCATCTGAGCAAAGAAGATACCACCAAGGATTTCCCACTTTACATTGGTAAAGCCTGCCAAACCAATCATATTCACCTACTCCCGTCTGTAATGCGCATGTCTGCCCCTTAGAAGTATTCAAACTTTTTCTTTTTGTTTTCACTTTTTGATGATGATGATGAGAATAATAATAATAATAATAATAATAATAATAATAATAATAATAAGAGAACGCTGGTCAGAACCAGAGAAATATCTATGGTCAGTCTATGGGCACTTCAAGCAGCAGAGGGTGTGCGGAGAGGAAGCCAGTGGGTTGAGATGGTGAGTGCTATAAACTGAATTGTTCAAATTTTTTGTTATGTTTGATATTTGAAGCTAACAAAGAATGAAATATATTCCACATATAAATACCTTTTAACACTGAGCATTGCGAGCGATTGTTTAATGGTTAATGGTATTCAGCTAAATCAGCCAACGTTAGCATGTTGCCTAGCTAGCCAGCTAACTTGACCCCGAGTCCAATATAATGCCAATAACGAATCTAACTTGTAATCATTTGATAATATAAAAATAAAATTTGAATATAAAACCTAAGACTAGTTTTACTTCCTAAGTTACATTACTGTTGTTATTGTCACCCACAGGCCAAAAAGTGGGCCAACCAACGAATCAAAGCTCTTGAAACTGAGTGAGTAAATTTAATGTCCCTGGTGAAAAGGAGCACCATAAGAATAATTTTAAAAAGTGGAACATGATATTAATATTTTCCTGTCATTACAGTACTAGACCAAGTAAAGGACAAGGGCAGCTCCACTGGAACAAGCAGAAAGAAGTGTCGCATCAGACTTAAGTAGGGAGTTAATGCTCTGTAGTCAACTAGCATAACAGTCTATAATGGTTCATTTCCAGAAAATAAACATTTCATTTTATATCACTGTCCTCTGATAAATAACACAGCCTGAACATTTACTTCTGTCCATTTGAAGTGCTATAAATGTCCGTTTTTAAACATTGATTTATTCCTTTTATTTATTTATTTATTTATTTATTTATTTATTTATTTATTCATGTATTTATTTGATGTTTGTGTTTTAATGCAGGTCCATCTTCCAAGTCTAAGTGTGAGTTTCTTGAAGAGAAGCTACGATGACAAGAACAAAAACTCAAGGATTTGGAGGATGAGGGAAACTTTCTCAGGGACCAGGGAATCATTAGCTACCTTCATTAGTGTGTTTGCTCCACTCGACTTGTTCAACTGCAACTAGGCTAAGCCCAGTAATTTCACTTAAAACAGAATTTTGTTGTAAACTTACCTAATTTTACCTATATCTAAAAAATACCAAGCCTAATAACCTTAAATTCAATAAAAACAGATCTTTCAGCCAAGGTATTTTAATGGCAGCCAGTACCAAAGAAAATGGATTTTTAAAAAATGTTATTACACCTTTGATAAGCGAAACATTTATCAATGCATTTCAATAATATGTTATTAATAACTATTATTTGCATCAAAATTCCATTTAAGCATTTCTCTAAGCAATTGATTTTTTTTTTTTTTTTTTGGATAATGATCTAGAATTCTTTAAGGAAAAAAGCAAATTCAAACCCAATCTTACTTACCCAATATTTCTTGACCCTTTTAGGTATCCCTAGTCTATGATGTACACCTAAAGGCTAGTAGGACTAGTGTATCTATGCTGTGCTTTGAATTTATAGGACTTAAATGTGTCAGTCAGGGATGTGTCAGCACTTCTTGTGAATAAAACACATTTTATTCCTGCGTAACCACTTGACACCTTTGATTCATGCACGTTGTCGAAGCACCATTTTTGTGAGTGTAATAATACTATTATTATTAATTCTAATAAACTCACTGTATATTCTGGTAGCAGCAACCAACAGTGGAACCTTGGTTTGAGAAAGAATGTAAATCTACAAAAAATACTAGTATACCTGTCACGCTTATAATTGCCTGATTGTGATTCTAACGTTATTATGTAACAAACTTATTTCAGCAGGCCACCGTTATTGTCCACAGTTATTAGTGGTCAGAATCATATACTTACATGATAATAAATAGAACATGAATTAGGTGCATTCTCTCCAGTTGGTTTTATACAAATGCATGCAAATGAAAGCAGTGAGTAATATTTGTTTATTTGATGGTTATTAATAGCACCTTTAGAGCAGGAGTTCCCTTTCCTAATTTTGGTGATGCAACACTATAGACAATTTTGTGCTCTGTCTTATCAAGCTTACCACATGTTTCTGGGTCAGGTGTGTAGAGTAGAGAAAACAATGCAGAGCATAGGGTCATCAGGACCGGCATTGGGAACCACTGCTTTAGCAATAGCAATGAGTAATGTTGATCATTTGAGCTTCGCTTGTGTCTGTGAGCACCTGAAAGCCACCTAGTACAACTTAATTGCATAAAAAATGTGAAAATGACAATTAATTTGTAATTCACAATTATCCATGTCATTTGGCTGACGCTCTTATCCAGAGCGACTTACAATTTGATCATTTTACACAGGGAGGCCAAGGTGGTGTTAGGATTCTTGCCCAAGGACTCTTATTGGTATAGTGTATGGTGCTTGCCCTGGTGGGGGATTTAACCCCAGTCTACAGCATAGAAAGCAAGCAAGCAAGCAAGCAAAATTTATTTATATAGCGCTTTTTACAACAGGTGTTGTCACAAATCAGCTTTACAGAACAATCAGTATTACGAAATAAGCAGAGGTGTTAACCTCTACACTAACCAACCACCATATCCATATGCAATTGCAATTTGTTATCAGTTATAATGTCAGGATTGTGACAGGTCTAGATGTTAAGTTTGACAATATGGCCACAAAAATTGAAATTAATCATAAAATGTGGTGTGTTTGTACACAGGCATGCTTCCTGAAGTTATGAGTGAGGACACCAAAGCTGATTCCTTATCTCCTCGGAATCTGATCAGCAAAAAGAAGAAGAAGCACATGGACATCAAAGTTGCAAAACCCGCTCAGGCTAGAGGTGAGTTTAAATAGTCTGTCCTGAGCTGTATTGCTTTGGTTAGCTATGCAGGCACAGCAAGTGTTCTCATTTTGCTGAGCAAAACCTTTATTTATCTGAGCCGTGTCAGCCTGTGTAGTACATAATTATACCTTTGTCGACATTAACATACACATTATTTTAAAAATGATGCATCTTTGCCTCATTGAAAACTGCAGAAATTGAAATGCTTACACTTGGCAGGTTTGGTTTAACAGACCACGGAGTGACTGCTCTGTTATTGTAGTTTGCTGAGAACACTGCTAATCAAACTCAAACTAATTAAGACCTCTCAGGAGGTCTCAGTCAGCTGCCAAATGAACTCGGAATCAGTCTATTTGAAATAAGAATGCAGTATGTATCTTAGATGTCTACACAGGTGAAACACAAGCTGAAACATCATTCTCTCTCTGCAGACCTTTGGTAACTGTAATAAACTTATTTATGATGCTGTTTTGACTTTATCATCTTTTCATGTGCTCTAAATTATAAAACAGATCTTGATTTGCACGTTCAGGTCCATTGTTAAATACTACATATGCACATATGACCACATAAATCAATTACATTATGTTTTAATGCACCAAATTTCCTGAACTATGCAAAAGCAGTAAGTTAATCAATGCACACAGGACATACATAAAACCCACAAGGTCAATTAGGCTACTGTACAACATGGCTCTGAAGGCTCCATTAATCCCTTAAAATCCAAGGTTTATTACAAATTAATATTCAGTAAATACAGGGCCTACAGTGCAAACTGGCTGAGCTATTCTTAGGTTGTAGACACATGTAATAAAACTATTTGTGATTTAAGTGAACATGTGGATTGCGGGCAGGTTGACAGAGTATTCAAAGAAAACTTGGTGAGCAACACCAACTTTATTCTGAGGATGTGAGTGAATTATATACTGCCGTCATCATATCTTCATCAGTTTAGCATTGATTTTGAGATTATTTAAGACCATAAGTGTGATGCTAATGCATAAAGAGGTCCAAAAAACTCTAAAAACTTGACCCTGTAAGGATTCCAGCACAGACAGATGCTTGCAGAGGATTGTAAGCGAAAGGGCTCTTACTGATATACACAGAGTTCCAAGTCGTGGTCACAAAATCAGGCCGAGTTCAAATCCAAAAATCAGAGAAAGCAGTAAACACATCCAAAGAGTGGGGCAGAAGGAGCATAAACAGAAAGTGAATAGCAACAGGTCATACACGGAAGATATGACTACAGAAAATCTGCTCAGTAAATCAACGCAAGGTGAATCCATACTTCACAACGTCTCTAAGCTATAGCCCGGGCTATATACCATCCCACGTGCATCACCCAGGTGATGCTCATCAATATTCCAGAGTGGCATTTAGTGCTGATAGGGGCGTTGTGTTACCTGTGATGTCACGTGATCTCCCAGAGAATTCTAGGAGATCGAGTCAATTTCCACAAGGGATTCCGGAGGCTGCGTGACAGACCCAACACCACAAACGGGGAAATTCCACCTCCGCATTTAACCCACCCGTGAAGTGAAACACCACATACACAGACACTAGGGGGCAGTGAGCACACTAACCCGGAGCAGTGGGCAGCCCTATGCACGGCGCCCGGGGAGCAATTGGGGGTTAGGTTTCTTGCTCAAGCACACCTCAATCATGGACTGTCGGCAGTGGGTTTTGAATCAGCAACCTTCCGGTCACAGGGCCAGTTCCCTAACCTCCAGCCCACGACTGCCCACAATGGCATTTCTATCAGTTTCAACAACAAAAATCTTACATATCTTTACACTTGACAATGCATAACCTGAAAAGTCTGCTGCCGGCATCACAGTGGCATGCTTCTCACAATTGGCTTGAAAGCTTGTCAGACACAGTAAAAGTAAACTAGGGCGATGGAATTTAAGAAAAACTGTGTTTTTTCCAGCCCAAGGACCTGAGGACATCATCAAATGATAGCGCAAGGTGCTGAAGACTTTTAGCAAGGTGTGCACTATGACCGAAGCTTTCAGCCTCCATAATGTTGACCGTGGAACAATTGCTTTCACTGCAGCAATCGCAGAATTTGGAATTGTTGATCCCAACGCCTATGAAAGTCTTGCATCTACCTCAACGAAGGAGACCTTGGCTGCATTTGCAAAAAATGTGCAGCCAACATCACAGAAGAAACAAAGAATAAAACAGAAGACATGAAGGCAAAGGGACTGCTACTGCGACTGGGACTGGAAATCAGCTGTATATATCCAGCTAAAGAGGCTGCACTGTTCACACTGTGAATAACTCCGGCAGAACTTCTTTTTTTTGGTGATGCCAATTTGCCTGTTACTGAGCCTGTTTTGAAAATGTAGTTAATTGAAAATGCAGCAAATTGAGTTAATTTCATCATTGCTCATTTATAAATATAGCCGGTATGACCAGTAAGAATTGTTCTAGCTTTAATAGTCTCAGATTCAAACATTGTCAGTTTTTAGCCTTTAATTAGTGCTGACCATAACTCCACTTTAGAATATGGAACACAAATTGGCTTATTGAAACTCTATTTAGCACTTTTAGCCTTTAATTAGTGCTGACCATAACTCCACTTTAAAATATGGAACACACATTGACTTATTGAAACTCTATTTATCACTTTTAGCCTTTAATTAGTGCTGACCATAACTCCACTTTAGAATATGGAACACAAATTGGCTTATTGAAACTCTATTTAGCACTTTTAGCCTTTAATTAGTGCTGACCATAACTCCACTTTAAAATATGGAACACACATTGACTTATTGAAACTCTATTTAGCACTTTTAGCCTTTAATTAGTGCTGACCATAACTCCACTTTAAAATATGGAACACAAATTGGCTTATTGAAACTCTATTTAGCACTTTTAGCCTTTAATTAGTGCTGACCATAACTCCACTTTAGAATATTGAACACACATTGACTTATTGAAACTCTATTTAGCACCTTTAGCCTTTAATTAGTGCTGACCATAACTCCACTTTAAAATATGGAACACACATTGACTTATTGAAACTATATTTAGCACTTTTAGCCTTTAATTAGTGCTGACCATAACTCCACTTTAGAATATGGAACACAAATTGGCTTATTGAAACTCTATTTAGCACTTTTAGCCTTTAATTAGTGCTGACCATAACTCCACTTTAGAATATGGAACAAATCCTGAAGCATTAGTGACTTATTAAACTCTTATTAGCTCTAAAGAAGCAATAAACTCCAATGGTGCATTGATGTTATCCAGATCTGTAAAAATCACATTCTGCCAATTGTACACTAATAAGATGATAATATAGGTGATAATTCATGCTCAGTAATTCAGCATAACAAGGTATGAAGAAAGTGCTCATTGTGAGTTATAATGACTAATAAGGCAGCACTAATCATCTAACACAGGCCATAATGAATAAAGATTAATACATGGTGAATAAACTGTTCAGAAGTGCCTAATTCAGGCTTTATTGAGCAAATAATAAGACCTTAATAAGCCACCAATGTGTGTTCCATAAAATGAAGTGTTACCTTTAGATCTGACCCAGCCTCCTTCTACCCCATTCATCAATGAAAAGGGACCACCATATGACCACCACATTCTCAGCACAGTAGCAACAATGTTGTGGCAGTGTGTGTGGCAATGGTACAGATGAATGAGGCTAAGAGCAGCCTGCCACCCAAAAACATTGAGAAGAGGGACAAGATGATGATGAGACAAGTCAGCAGAAGGGCTACAGTCTCTATAAACACCAGCAAGGCGGATCAATAAGGTAGACTTTTTTTTCTTTAATAAAGTGTCCAGTAAGCATAAACATAGTGCACCAGCACCTCTATTGCTAGTGTCCTCACCCAAGTAATATTTGGCCAGTGGTGGACCTAACAGATGGGATTGAGGGTGGCTGATAAATTGTGTGGCAACAGATGGACAACAGTTCGTAACTGTAAACTTACAGTTTAAGTGCTGATAGAATGACCAGTGTCCTAATTTAGTTAGTGTGGGTATTGTGTTTTGAGTGGGAAATATGGGAAGGCAATAGAAGAGTATATACAAACTGAAGAGATGTTATATAATAAGAATTCATTAGACTGAAAAAAAAAGTAGTTTTTTTTACACTATCTATGCTTTTTTTTTTTTTTATCTATACTGTAAACTGTCAAAAATAATAAAATGTATTTCTATGTATCCCCACTTCTATATAAAGAAAAAAGGGAACAGGATGCTAATAGTCATTAACAAACAAAAGATCCCCAGTTTAGCCATCATTACTTAGATCCTCCAGGAGCAGTGAACAGATTTTACTGAAACGTGCACTGCTAGAGGGTCACTGGCCATTTTTATTTATTTTTTTTAGAATTTAGGGTATTTGGACGGTCCACTGTAGATGCTTTGTAAATGCTCAGTTTGTTTTTAAGTGTGCCCCATCCAAACCCACCCCAGTGCCCCATCCCCACACACCCACCTCAGTGCCCCATCCCCACACCCACCCCAGTGCTTCCATCCCCATCCACCCACCCCAGTGCCCCATCCCCACACACCCACCTCAGTGACCCATCCCCATCCACCCACCCCAGTGTTCCATCCCCATCCACCCACCCCAGTGCTCCATCCCCATCCACCCACCTCAGTGCCCCATCCCCACACCCACCCCAGTATTCCAACCCCATCCACCCACCCCAGTGTCCCTCACACCCCAATCTTTACTAATTCTATACTAATTTAAGGATTTACCTAGATTCATTCTTTCAAACTAGGAACCATTAAGAGCGACTGAGACTTTGTTTGTTTTCTTTGTCTCTGAACCTCTGCCAAATATTACTTTTATTAATTAATGTTCCTGTTTTGCCAAATAGACTCTCTAATGACATCTGACAAATTTATTTTCCTCTCATTTTCATTGGCATGAAGCACAAAGATAGAAGAGCGAAAACTCTGATGTAAACAATCTGATGTAAAATAGTATTAATGCCACGTTGTACTGAACATGTTACACTGTCAGCAAGATATGCAATGACGGAGGACCAGAAGGTCCACCATGGTGTCTGTCTTGACATTAAAGCTCATATCATAGGCTTTAGGTATGTCGTGGCCTATATGGCTCACATGATTCGTTATTGGTTATTGGGATATGGTCTTGTTTCATGGAAAGAAAAAAAAAAACAATAATGACAATAGCATTAATTCTGAGCAGTAATGAGTGATCAAGGCCACATCTGTCACATTTACCATCAGTGGCTGAGCCTGCTTCGGTCTCATATCCATTCTCCTCTGAGATGTCAGCATTGTATCAATTTCCAATGTTAATATATTCAAAGCACGACAAAGCAGAGTCCACTGCCTTTCTGAGAGCCGCGTTCCCACCTGATGTGTTCAAGTATGTGAAACGCTTCGTTGTCAGCATTCCAAAAGTAGGCTTGACTGCAAGCACGGCTTTCAACAACCCATTACTGAAGATGATTTTCTCCAGACATGCCGTATAGCATAATAAGGGTGTAATGAATAGCAATTTTCTACTAAGGGACACCTGGTCGAGGCAATATACTCATAAATGTGGATGTAGATGCAAAATTAATAAGTCGCATGTTGCCGACTTTCACATGCATCAATTAACCATATGGGTGGCACGGACATCATTACTCAGCTTAAACAGATGACGCGAGGGGACCTTAATGATAACCTAATAATAGCATGACTTAATGGAGTCGAATAAAAAGTATTCCACTCTCCAATAATTCAGGCATTGATGCCTAGACTCTTAAAAACAATAAAGGCTTCAAATAATGTTTATTTAAAGAGTTTTAATTCATTACTTGTCATGTCGTACAGCACCTTGTAGTCTGTAGTATAGTGTTGTATCCTTCAACCTTATAACCTCAACAGAATTCACAGTTTTATATCATTCATGTTTTCGTTCATCATAACAATCGGATATCCCTGTGGTGTCAAGATATCCTGACAACCAGTCAAGCTGCTGACCTGCAGGCTGAAATATAGTGTGGTGGTGCCACCAGACTTAAGGTGTACATTAATTGAGAAAGCAAAAAGGAGCACATGGAGAACTCAGATAATGCTATGCACCTCTTTGCAGCCCTTATTTAGTTAACTCATGATATTCTTGGGCCATTTAGCCATTATTTAATAGTTTTGTTTTTATCTTTATATACCACATTAAAAAATGTATACCGGGTAAATGTGTAACGGGGAAGGTGGACGCGGACACATGTGCTGAGATAAGTGATGTTTATTATGGGCAAATCCAGGGTCATAGTCTAAACAGTCCAGGGTCATAGAGCCAACACGGATTGATCAGAGGACAGAGACCACAGAAACCAGAATCAAACAAGCAGAACCAACAACAGTACATAGACCAGTACAAAGACCAGTGACCAGACAGGGGAAAACACAGGCTTTAAATACATGAGGAACAGACGGGAACACAGGTGGAAACAATCAGGGGTGGAGTCATGAAAAGAGGGGGCTGGACTAAAAAAACAAAACAAAGAACATGTGGGCTGAACCAAAACACGACACGAGCACATGGACAAGACTGGGTGGGGCCAATCGCGACACCCTGCCAGTAATTGATATATTTTTTTGCCTATATGACCTGATCTTTTTTCATTTTAACATACTGTATCATACTGTATACTGGCCCCAAACACACACACACACACACACACCCCCACACACACACACACACACACACACACACACACACACACACACACACACACACACACACACACACACAGTCACAAAACACAGAAAATCAGATTTGGAAAAGTGATTCAGACATTCAGACGCTTCTTCATGTGGAAAAACAAAAGGTATTCAGACAAATGATAAATGCAAGACCAGCCCTAATCCCATATTGGATGTGCGTATAGATGCATAAATATTTTTGTTTGTTTGTTTGTTTGTTTTAACAAATGCATATTATTTTATCTCTTTTTTTACTTGGTCATTCAACACCAAACAAAAACTAACATTTCAAGCCAGCACTTTGGATGCAAGTTGACAGCACCTCTCAACTTGACTACTCTTTAATTTGACGTCTTGAATCAGCCACAGGATTTGATCACGCCGGTGTGATCAGCCAGTCATTAGTAAAAATCATGAGGTGAAGGCATTCGTTGTTTTGAATTGTGCTGTATCTATGATATGCACTGTGTATCTGTGTGCATGTGCTGACATTGTATTTTAGGCTGCCTATTTTTATGGTTCCCCCTGTATGGTCACGTTTGTCACACCTGTTACTTGTCCTGTATGAGCGGTGCCTATTCTTGGCATCAGTCCAGCTATATAATTGTGTTAGCCCAATGTCTTGTGGGCTAGCTGGGTGTCTGTGGTCACGTGCAATGAATAAACTTCACTGCAACAGACAACAGGCCGGCTCCCTGGATCCCGAGGGTTTGATTTTCTACAGGGGGCATCTATAGTTTAACGCTGAGCTTTTGGGGTCATCTTGTTTGAACTGTACTACTTTTTTTTCTTCTTTTTTTTTTCAGAATAAAACACTAACTTTAATTAAAAACACGTATTTTTAAAGAAAGGAAAGAAACTGATGCCGTATGTTAACATTGGTACATGTTCTAAATTGTTCTCCATCCATACAATCCATTTCACGCTGCAAAAGCAAGCCGTTCTGGATTTGTTGTTTTTGTGATGTCACAGAAACACATTAACACACGCTCACATATCCAGACGGTTTACGTGTCCAGGCATTTCAGCCCAGGCTGCTTTTAAATTACGCACAATGATGACAGTCAGAAAAAAATCAATAAATAAAAAAAATCAATAAATAATTTACAAAAATCAGACTAAAAGACAGCCAAAAAACAGTTGTTTAGTCCTAAGGGATGAAGAGTGGCTGGATAATGATCACAGAAATGAGAATTCTGGCTGTGTTTGGTTCGCTCAGGTGCTGAAAGTGGTTTAAACATGTCATAACAAAGGAATAAACAAGTGGTCTTTGCTACTATTGCCAAGGTAGCACTGTCACTAAGACTGTCACATCTGTTTACCAATAATTGTAATAATGTTGGCTTCAATGTAAACTTGCTTGGTCTGTATCCTTTACAATCGTTTACACATTGCAGGCATCATCAACAATAACACACACGTGATGTAATTAAGTGTTATTTACTTCTCACTAATAGCTCACTGGAAAAGGCACAGTTCTGTGGAAAGTATGGATTCTAAACCTTCAAGCCATATTATTTATTTATTTATTTATTTATTTATTTATTTATTTATTTATTAATGTGTTCTGTACATTTGATCCACTCTTTGAGCCATAAACTGATGATTACATATATTTTTGTAGTGGTTTTCTAGCTCAGTAGACATATTATTATAGTATAGTCATTATGTAATAATTTAATATTGTTCCCAATGTACTTGAAAAACTGACTAAACATACCTTCTGGAGTCTATAAAAAAAAAAAACCACAAATCTATATTGTATAAAATATTTTAGAACATATAAGCAGTGGTTCCAAACTTTCCAACTGTGGAAATGTGTATGTAAATAAAGAGCCACCAGGTAGTCTTTATTAAGTTAAGTGATACTTTTTTAATCCCACAAACGGGGAAATTCCACCTCCGCATTTAACCCATCCGTGAAGTGAAACACCACATACACACTAGTGAATACACACACACTAGGGGGCAGTGAGCACACTTGCCCGGAGCGGTGGGCAGCCCTATCCATGGTGCCCGGGGAGCAGTTGGGGGTTAGGTGTCTTGCTCAAGGACACCTCAGTCATGTGCTGTCAGCTTTGGGGATCGAACCAGCAACCTTCCGATCACAGGGCCGGTTCCCTAACCTCCAGCCCACGACTGCCCCCATATTCAAACATATTACAGTGTTATTACAGAACAGTTTACATGTTATTTCAATCTATTATTTAATTTCATGATCTTGTTCGCCAAATTAACTTCTAAACAAAATAATCTTCACAGTCTCCAAATAAGGCAACTAATGAAGAATTCCCACACTTTGTGCTACATTTGCGATGCCCACACTTCCAACAGCACGTTGCTGATTAGAAAGAATGGCTCTGACTGTTACTTCTAAAGATGAAAGTGAAAGAAATCCACATTTACCATGTTTTACCATGTACGGACAAAAGAACACCACTGTATAAGAGAGAATGTGACCAGTGTTCTTTAACCAAACCTCTGATCCAAACCTCAGATATGGTTTGTGGGAAAATGCATAGCCGTCCTCAAACCCAGCCATCAACAAACGACTGTTTCATTTCAGAGGAAGGGTAAGGGTCTTAGTGCCACAAAGTCAGAGAACATCCAGACTATAGGGAATATCCTATCTTCTGTAGGGGGGCTGAGTAAGTGCCCCACTATGAAGTTCCTTCGGGAAGAAAAGTTCCTGACACTGGGTCGATTTTGCTCATATAAACAGTAAAGTAGAAGAACAAGGGTTCCACATTCATGCATCCAGAGGACACTGCCTATCAAAGGTCTGGGGATGCCTTTGTTCTCGAAGTCGTTTTAATACTAGACGTGTTCTCTTTGTCAGTTAATGGTAACTTATTAACTCTTAGACATCTAGATTTATATACTATTTAACTGTGTTTAAATAATTGCATAACCAATGTAGTCACATTTAAACTTCACTTGCATTCTGTATCCACAAGTTCAAGCCTGCATTTTTCTATAGTTTTTTTTTTTTTTTTTTGGTGAGAAATAAAAAAATATATATATAAAAAATTAATAAATAAATACATATTTTTCATATTCTACTCTCCCTAACAATTATATTTCTGTTTAAAAGCAAAAGTTGTGACAATAAAATGTATCTCTATTTTATAAAGAAAATAAAGAGTGTATTCAATTGGTCAAGTTGCTCAGATCGTGTAAACTGGACACTAGTTTTAATGGTTTTTTATTTATAGTTTTTGTTTATTTTATTTTATTTATTGTATACAGACTGTTTTTGTTACTAGATCTTCTTGTAAAGTGTAAAATGTACTGTAAAAAGTGTCAAATGTACTGTAAAAAGTGTCAAATGTACTGTAAAAAGACTTCTTTACGAGCACGGACGTTCACGCTAAAGCCTGAGTAGACTGATAAATCACTGGGAAGAGTGAGTGATTCGGAATTTTAGTGAACTCTCTTGAGGGATGACTGAACCGAAGTCTCCTCAGTAGTGGACCCCGACCGATAAGCTTTGGTACTGTTCTGGACACTGTGCATGCGTTTCCTGGCAGGTAACATACATCAACATAACATTAACTAGAAATCACACAGCTACAATAATAAGGATAATAAGGATATGGCAAATTGTTGGTTTAGGTCATGAAAGGGCAGTGGGCCTATATGAGCATCAGTGGGCTGGAACAGGCCTTGAGAGCCAAAACAATGATGAGAATTTTGTAGTCATTTTTTCATTCATGCGAGTCATTGAAATTTTTGCATATCTTGGCCATAATATATGATCCATCAAAGGCTGTCATGTGGTGAAACTGGCTGAGAAGATGGTTTCTCTCTTGCTGGAACCGAAGTGCTAAATCACAGCTGTCCATGTCTGAGAGTTCACTAAAGCACAACGGCCCAAGCTATTCTCCTTGGATGGAACAGATGGCTTAGTATCTCTCTTCTTGTTGATATAGAGTGATGTTTGCCAATTGTGGTCATCTGTTAGGTCAGGTGTACAGACCTGAACAGTGCCTGTTTCCCTCCAAGCACATCAACTACAGCATTGAGCAAGCATCAGCTTGAAAAGATGCTGTAATTGGCTGCCAGAGAAACATGTTCTAGCCCTGAACCTCCAAGGTTGGCAGCTATTAAGTTATAGGTGAGACCTATAGTGAGTGGAAACAATTGGCAACAGCTGACATGGGGGAGATATCTCGGCAATGAAAACGCACGTACAATCAATCTACTTTACAATATAATCCGTTTTCTTAAAGAAAAAAAAAGAAAAAGGGTAGAAAATCAATTTATTCATTTAAGGGGACAAAGACTATGGAATGTCATTGATTTATTTCTTTACAAAAAAAGAAAAGGAATATTTGTTGAGTTAACTGTTTATTTATTTATTTTACAAACCATTCCATACATTTGTCTGGCACTGGGAACACAGACATAAACCAGATAGAACCATCAGATAGATGCATTCACTAAAACATAGTTTGATAAATACATGTATAACTGTAGTGCCATTACAGTACAGTTGATATGTTATTACAGTATATTAATCGATTCATAATTGAATGTTGTTTCAATAAACTTAAGGTGCTGACTACAAGCACCTATGGTAATTAATGTTGATAATTATTATGAAGTAGTGAAAATAAGAGCATAAAAAAGATCTATTAAGTAGATTTTCTTTCTGTTAACCATCGCAATAATTACATGTTTACTACAGTGTTATTACAGAATATTTGTTTTATATATGTTACCAAAAATATTACCAGAATATATGTTACCAAACATACTTTTTGAAGCCTATTTTGTAGAAATTTAGTCTCTCTCTCTCTCTCTCTCTCTCTCTCTCTCTCTCTCTTTCTATGCACACACACACACACACATATATATATATATATATATATATGTGTGTGTGTGTGTGTGTGTGTGTGTGTGTGTCTTATATAAGTTAAACATATCTCACACACACACACACACACACACACACACACACACACACACACACACACACACCTTCTAAGCCGCTTCTCCTTCTGGGTCTATCCCAGTGGTCATCGGGCAGAAGGCAGGATACACCCTGGACAGGATTAAAAATATCAAATCCAGCATTTTCTTTTTTCACCTCACCTTTGATTAACATGACGTGATTCTAAACATCTGATCAGTAGGGTAATGTTTATATCCTTCATTATAAAAGGGATAAAGAATAGAAGGACAAAAGTGCTAGCCATAAAACACAATATTTGACTGCTTTATTTCAGTACTGTATAAATTACTACAGCATATTTATCATTGAGTATCTTGACAATGTTCCAAACACAGTTAAAACCTTCTGTAAACGCATTCTGTGGAGTATTATTACTACATCGCTCCTTGCTTTCACATTGTGTTTCAACACTGGATGAATTGCTTTTTATAATATTAAAAATAATGTAAATAAAGTTAACAACCGTTGTCATTAATAGACGTTTAGAAAATCATACATTAGTTGTTATTTTTATAACAATATAATACACATGTTATCATTGTTTGTGTGTATATATATATCGTTGCATCGTTGCTGTGGGAAGAAAACCTCGTATGTCCATTTTTGACGTTTTTCAGTTTTTGACGGAATTTGGAGACGCCTGTTGCTCTTTACACTGTGTGTAAATTTCATGATGAATGGACCAAAAGAAACGGCCCAAAATGACTTGGAAAAAATTCTGGTTCCATTGACTTACATTAAAAGTAAAGTAGGTTTTTTCCTTCTCCTGTAAAATTACCGTTTTGGAGATACAAGGTTTTCTTCCAAGAACAGTGACATATATATGTGTGTGTTTAAAAATTAAATAATTTGATGTTCCTTAAGGAATATATTGGACTACTGAATACTGAATAACATGACAAGGGACTCCTAACTTTTGAACGGTAGAGTAAATAAATAAGTAAATAAAAATCATCATCTAGATGTCTTTTTGGCTTCCCTCTCTCTCCACAGCAGACCTTTCTGGCTGTCCAGCCACGTTCATTTCTATAGCGGTAAGGCGGCAGCGAGGTGACAGGAAGCAGACGTGTTTTTCAGAGCCTCTGTGCAGGATGTGCCATAGCCAGGGCTCGGCGAGAGACACCAGAGGAAGCACCGCACGCTGACTATCCACAACAGGCCCAGCTGTGACCCCTATATCTGTCAGTGCCCACCTTTTGTGTTCTAAAAACTCGGAGCCAGCTCCCTTTGGCAGTGACTGCAGAGCAGACACAGTCAGAGGACACAGCTTTCTCTAGGGATAATGGCTAGTCATAAGACATCCAGCTTGACAATGCTCGGACACATTGCATCACATTTTTAGTTACTGTGAATCAGTGGGAGGCCGTATTCCACTCGGTGTACGGTGACTCATGTAGCATCGCTGTGGGAGAAGCTAGATGCTGCTGATTGTCACAGAAATTACAACAGAATGGACTCATATTGAACACATTCAAGTGCGATTAGAGAACAAACTGGAATGAGTTTGTGCCCAGACTGTTATCTCGCTGAGGTCAGTGCAGCAACATTAAATCATGCAGGCTGAAATGACAGCGCATTGTTTGGTGGTTTGTGAGGACATTTTCAGTGATGAACAATGCGTCAAAAACTTCAAACTTCCACTTTTTACAGCTTTGGTTACCTCCTATGCAAGAGTGCCATTTTATTGCGCCAGCATTTTATGATGCATTGAAAAAGACATGGAATAAGATCTTAGTGTTTTAATATAAATTAAAATTGGAACTGCTTCTTTCTTCTTTATAGCTACTTATAAATACTTGCCCCCTTCCAAGTCCCTTTCCAATCCACTTATATTTGAGGATGAAGTACATTGTCGTTTGACTGTACTTGACCTCGTGGATCACTAATGAAGTTCTAGCTCTGGTCCCTTTTCTTGCAAGTCCATTGTAGCTGATCCAAGTTCAGTTCTAAAAAAAAAAAACAGAGCGACATGGTGGGTCTAAATGGATCGATGGAAAGCTACAGGATGGAAAATTACAAGACATAATGCTTACTTACACCAAGTGGGACCATTACTGTAGACTCCTACAAGAAAAGAAAACCTCCAGGCAGCTCCACTTTGGAGTTCTTCAGCTTATAATATTGAACAACTGACCCTGTTAGTTCATGTCTCTGTTCTGGATTCATCATATTGTACTCGTCTTATTTGTGATGAAATAAATTACCTTGATGTCTTGACTTGGGGAACATTTTACTATAGGACGATGTTCATAAGCCAATGACACCTGCATGAGCTCTTCATGAAAGGTGACATAGACCTGCATTCAGTTTTGAAAACTAGACATCATTGGCTAACTTTTGATGACAAATTTGCATATCATCTATGTCACATGGCACTGATTTTTTTTTCTAAAAATAGGTTGTTATGATCACATTTAATTGGGTTTAATTTTACCATTTATTAGATTTATAAGATCGTCATACTATGTCAAACTAAGCTACAAAGTCAGCTGTTAGAATGTAATATTATTTCACTAAAAAAGTGTCACAACAAGAAAACATGGGTCACCTGGCACTGTTATAATATCAACTTGACGACAAAGTTGACAAAAATGGCCTTTATGAAAGAAGATGTCTGTTGAAATAAGCCTTCATGAAGGTTTCTTAAAAACGTATTAGGTCTTTAGCTAACAGAGCGGTATTTAGAACTTGCACAGAACTGTTCGCCTGCATAAATTGTTCTTTGTGTGGAGGAATGGTTTGTCAAATTGATGGAGAAATGTGTTGTACATCATTCTAAATGGTGCTGTAAAGAACCTTCTGAAAAATGGTTCTGTATAACACCAAAATGGTTCTGCAGGTTTTATGATGTCAAGCTTGTAAGAACCATTTTTGGTGCTGTACAGACCCACACACAACACACGCTCCATCAATCTGAAGAACCATTTCATTTAAGCAAAGTGTTCCTTCAGTGTTCATGGTTTCATATAGAACCAGTACTTACTAAGAAAACCCTTGAAGAAAAATCTTGGAACCAGACCAATCCGAGTCATCTTGGGCTGTTTCTTTATGTCCATTTGTCATGAAATTTGCACATAATGTGCATACGTGTGTGTGTGTGTGTGTGTGTGTGTGTGTGTGTGTGTGTGTGTGTGTGATATCGCTGTAACTTGTACAGCAGAAGGAAAAAAATCTACTTTACTTTTAATGTAAGTAAATGGAACCAGAATGTTTTTACAAATATGTTTGGGCCGTTACTTTTGGTCCATTCATGATATTTAAACATAATGTAAAGGGCAGGAGGCAGAGTCTGGGGACACGGGAATAGGCTTGTCCATTACTGAGGCCGAAGTCGCTAAGGTAGTTAAAAAGCTCCTTGGCGGGAGGGCTCCAGGGGTGGATGAGATCCGTCCCGAGTTCCTCAAGGCTCTGGATGTTGTGGGGCTTTCTTGGCTGACACGCCTTTTCAACATTGCGTGGACATCGGGGGCGGTGCCACTGGATTGGCAGACTGGGGTGGTGGTGCCTCTTTTTAAAAAGGGGGACCGGAGGGTGTGTTCCAACTATAGGGGAATCACACTCCTCAGCCTCCCTGGCAAGGTCTATGCAGGGGTACTGGAGAAGAGAGTCCGGCTCATAGTCGAACCTCGGATTCAGGAAGAGCAGTGCGGGTTCCGCCCTGGTCGTGGAACACTGGACCAACTCTTTACCCTCTCCAGGATTCTGGAGGGTTCATGGGAGTTTGCCCAACCAGTCCACATGTGCTTTGTGGATTTGGAGAAGACATTCGACTGTGTTCCCCGGGGTATTCTGTGGGAGGTGCTTCGGGAGTACGGGGTACATGGCTCTTTGCTATGAGCCATTCAGGCCCTGTACAAACAAAGCAGGAGTTTGGTTCGCATGGCCGGCAGTAAGTCAGACTTGTTCCCAGTGAGAGTTGGACTCCATCAGGGCTGCCCTTTGTCACCGATTCTATTAATAATTTTTATGGATAGAATTTCTAGGCGCAGTCAGGGGATGGAGGGTGTCCGGTTTGGTGACCTCAGGGTCACATCGCTGCTGTTTGCAGATGATGTGGTCCTATTGGGGACATCAGGCCGTGAACTTCAGCTTTCACTGGATCGGTTTGCAGCCGAGTGTGAAGCGGCCGGGATGAGCATCAGTACCTCCAAATCCGAGGCCATGGTTCTCACGCGGGAAAGGGTGGAGAGTCCTCTCTGGGTCGGGGATGAGCTTTTGCCTCAAGTGGAGGAGTTTAAGTATCTCGGGGTCTTGTTCACGAGTGATGGTACAAGGGAGCGGGAGATTGACAGGCGGATTGGTGCTGGGTCAGCAGTGATGCGGGCTCTTTACCGGTCTGTTGTGGTAAAGAAAGAGCTGAGCCATAAGGCAAGGCTCTCAATTTACTGGTCGATCTACGTTCCCACCCTCACCTATGGTCATGAGCTTTGGGCAATGACCGAAAGAACGAGATCGCGAATACAAGCGGCCGAAATGAGTTTCCTCCGCAGGGTGGCTGGACTCTCCCTTAGAGATAGGGTGAGACGTTCGGTCATCCGGGAGGGACTCAAAGTAGAGCCACTGCTTCTCCACGTCGAGAGGAGCCAGTTGAGGTGGTTTGGGCATCTGGTTAGGATGCCTCCTGGACGCCTCCCTTGGGAGGTGTCGCAGGCAAGTCCACCGGGGGGGAGACCCCGGGGAAGACCCAGGACACGCTGGCGTGACTATATCGCCCAGCTGGCCTGGGAGCGCCTCAGAATCCCTCCCAGGGAGCTAGTGGAAGTGGCTGGGGAAAGGGAGGTCTGGGCCTCATTGCTCAGGATGCTGCCCCCGCGACCCGAACCCCAGAGAAGCGGAAGATGATTGATGGATGGATGGATGGATGGATGGATGGATGGATGGATGGATGGATGGATGGATGGATGGATGGATGGATGGATGGATGGATGGATGGATGGATGGATGGATGGATGTAAAGGGCAACAGGAGGGTGGTGCGGTGGGTAGCGTGGTCACCTCACAGAGAGAAGGGCCTGGGTTTGATTCCCTGGCCGGGTGACTGGGGGCCTCTCTGTGTGGAGTTTGCATGTTCTCCCTGTGTCTGTGTGGGTTTACTCCAGGTTCTCTGGTTTCCTCCCACAGTCCAAAGACATGCTCCAATAGGCTCCAGCACCCCCCATGACCCTGAGGGAGAAGCGGCTTAGAAGATGGATGGATGGATAAAGGGCAACAGGTATTTTCTAATTATGTCAAAAACTGAAAAACAACAAAAATAGAGAGGTCTATATATACAACATATTTTTTAATGCTTATGTATGTATGTATATATATATATATATATATATATATATACTTGCCCCAGCAGCTGATGGTACGGTTCTACACAGCCATCATAGAGGCTGTCATCACCACGTCCATCACAGTGTGGGGCAGCTCAGTCACCAAGCATGACCTCCACAGTCTGCAGCGCATCATCAGGTCTGCAGAGAGGACAACTGGGGGTAAGTTGCCTACCATGCTGGAACTGCATGCCTCCAGAACTAGGAAGCGTGCAGAGAAGATCTCCACAGACCCCTCTCACCCCGGGCACCACCTGCTCCAGCTCCTTCCCTCAGGCCAGCGCTTCAGCCAGATGAGGATCAGGACATCCAAGCTACAACGGAGCTTCTTCCCACAAGCTATCACTCTTGAACAGTTTAAAATACTTCATATAAACAATATTCCAGCTTCAACTGCACTTCAATACTGGTATATAGTATCAAACTCAACTCCATCCTCTGGAACTGCCGTCTCAAACCAATGTTTATTCCAGCATCTTACCCACCTGCCATATTACTCCACCTATCTGATTGTCTCCTCATTGATCCCTTTCACTGCCACTCTACACCATTTAACTGCTGCTGCACTCAGCACTCAGTACTATGCACATTGTAAGGTTTACAGGTATGAATGTGTGTGTGTGTGTGTGTGTGTGTGTGTGTGTGAGGGATGGTAGGAATGCATGTTTAATTTAATTTTTTTTGTTATATTTTATATTTCGACCTGTCCAGGATGTATCCTGCCTTCCGCCCGAAGACTGCTAGGACAGGCTCCAGCATCCCCCCGCGACCTTGACGGAGAAACGGCTTAGAAAATGGATGGATATTTTATATTTATTTTATTTTATTTACTACATGGAAATGTAACCAAAACCAAATTCCTTGTATTCATAAGCTGCCTGGCCAATAAAGCTTGACGTAATGGGGAGCGAGGAGGCGGACGCATGTCCTGAGATAAGCGAGTTTTATTTTGGGCAAATCCAGGGTCGTAGCCATAATAGTCCAGGTTCATGCAGCCAATACGGAGAGATCGCAGGACAGACATGACGAACAGAACACAGGATACAATCAAACACTAGAAAGTCAAACATCGAACAATCAAAACATCCAGCAAACAAAGACCAACAAACACAAGGGGCAAACACAGGGCTTAAATACAAAACAAGGATAACGAGGGACAGGTGGAAAACAGGTGGCAATGATCGGGGTGGAGTCAGACAACAAGGGGGCAGGACTTAGACTCAAAACAAAGACGAAAAAAGTAAACAAAAAGCACATGGATGAGAGGGAGGAGCCAAGTGTGACACTTGATTCTGATTCTGATTCTGCTATATGTGTATATTTATATCTAAATATATATACAACCAAATTTCCAAAAAGATTGGGACACTCTTCGGATGACAATAAGGAGAAAATGCAATAATGTGCAAATCGCGTGAACCATACTGTTAAAGGTAAACTGAGAAACAACACATTCCAAAAAGTTGGGATGGGGGTCGTGTTTACCACTGTGTTTCATCATCTTCTTTTATCAACACTCTGCAAGCATTTGGGAACTCCTGTAGTGTTGAAAGTGAAATATTCTTCCATTCTTGCTTGATATAATATTTCAGCTGCTCAATAAACGAGGCAAAAATTCAGTTATTTGTGACATAAACCCGACAAGCCCAGCACAGGCCCCCGAAAAACGAAAGCTGCTCCTTTAAATCTGCCTCCAGAGGAGTTACATCATAAGAACGTCCTGCAGGAATAAGAGAAATGGGGTGCTGAAGGAGCAACATCCCCCCAGATTCAAGCACTGTTTAAATGCAACTGCTAAAAATAATAAAGCAGATTTGGACTTGAAGCCAATTTGACATGGTAAAGACCTATAGCTGCTTGTGCTGAAGTGGAGTCTGTGCATGTTTTATGTGTTACTCAGATGTTTCATTGTTCATTTGAAAAGCCTGCAGGAGCCATGCAGTATTCACGTTAACAATGTATTTCCACTAAAGCGAGCTAAATCGCTTCCCTCGCCCACCGCTGGCCGCTTTGGTGGCACGTCGTTAAACCACATGTAGGTTGAGATGCAAAGAAGGAGAGCGAATGCAGAGCTGTGGGCATTTCTGAACCTCAGAGAGACCTGATATCAAAAAAACGATAATGATGTCCCAATATATTCCTCTTATCAAGCGTTATATCTCCCACTCAGATTGTGTGTGTGACTGTGGGTATAACACAATCAGGTACTGGACATGACATGCACCACACTGTCACCTGCATAATATTTATGTGATTTCACTTACTTATTTCTGTAGTGCACATTATATTTTATGGTTGTTTTAGTGTGTCTAATGATATGGCAACACTTTTGCTCTTGTTTTGCCCTTTATTGAACTCTGTGCTGCTGTAATGGACAACTTTTCCTCAGGGATTAATAAAGTGATCTATTTATCTATTTTGCCAGGCCATACATGAGCAATCTGATTGGACATCACTTGACTCATTTGCATAAGGTACATCCAAAGACATTGAGTGTGCATTAGCGGTTTAATGTGTCAGCTATGTGGATATATTGTCATCTTTGTTGTATCCTGGCACGTCAGGCGTAACATCCTGACCACCTCCTTGTTTCTACGCTCATTGTCCATTTTGTCAGCTCCACTTACTGTATAGCTGCACTCTGTAAATTTCCTAAATTTCCTTCGGGATCAATAAAGTATCTATCTATCTATCTATCTATCTATCTATCTATCTATCTATCTATCTATCTATCTATCTATATTATCTATCTATCTATCTATCTATCTATCTATCTATCTATCTATCTATCTGTAGTTCTACAGTTACAGACTGTAGTCCATCTGTTTCTCTGATACTCTGTTACCCTGTTCTTCAGTGGTCAGGACCCCCATGGACCCTCACAGAACAGGTATTACTTTGGGTGGTGGATCATTCTCAGCATTGTGGTAACACTGACGTGGTGGTGGTGTATTAGTGTGTGTTGCGCTGGTGCGAGTGGATCAGACACAGCAGTGCTGCTAGAGTTTTTAAACACTGTGTCCACTCACTGTCCACTTTATTAGACGTTCCTACCTTGTCGGTCCACCTTTTAGATGTAAAGTCAGAGACAGTAGCTCATCTGATGCTGCCCACAGGACGCTGTTGGCTGAATAGTTTTGGTTGGTGGACTGTTCTCAGTCCAGCGATGACACTGAGGCATTTAAAAACTCCAACAGTACTGCTGTGTCTGATCCACTCAGACCAGTGCAACACACACTATTGCTGAGAATTATCCACCACACACATAGTCCCTGCTCTGTGAGGGTCCATGGGGGTCCTGACCACTGAAGAACAGGGTAAAAGGGGGCTAAAAAAGTATGCAGTATCCAGCGCAACACACACTGACAAACCACCACCACGTCAGTGTTACTGCAGTGGTGAGAATGATCTACCACCCAAACAGGACCTGCTCTGTGATTTTGTTCTTAGGTAAAAGAAGAATTTACACACACTCAAGAGCACAAAGGTGTGAATCCATCATCAATCTGGCGTAGACTATTTTTAAGACCTTTCTCAAGAACTAATTTAAGAACGTAGGAACCTAGGAAGACACTGAGGTGCGTTGATTTTGGCTATAAAATATAGTTTTGTACATTTTTAATATACAACAGTATGCAGTGTCAAACAGTGTCAGAACCCACAAAAGAGAATACACACACACACACACACACACATTTTCTAAGCCGATTCTCCCTCAGGGTCGCAGGGGATGCTGGAGCCTATCCCAGCGGTCATTGGGCGGAAGGCAGGATACACCCTGGACAGGTAAAAGAGAATACAGTGCAATATTAAAGAGACCTGGCTGATCAGGTGTGTTTAGGGTGATGTAGGAAATATACAACTTAGATTTTTATTTTATTTTTTGCTTCAAGACAAACAGAAGAAGAAGGAGAGGACTTCATGCAAATTCAGTAAGGAGCCACGTTTTTCTTTGGTGTGCCACTAAAAGACTTGAGGCTACATGCTTGTGAATCACTGTGCCTAGAACTGTGTCAGTTCTATGACTTGTGAACAAAGCTTTAGGAATTCTTGACATATTGTTGCAACGACTAAGCAAGCATGAGTCAGAGGGAAACCTTCTGAAGGCTATCGGTGCGTAATATTCCTTTATGAGCCCCTTTTAAGGCTGTAAGGGGATTTTGTGAAAGAGCTATTTATTGTTTATTAGGCAGATTGTGCAGATGTCACATAGGTATTGTATAGGGCCCTAAAGCCCTGGGCTGCCAGCAGGAATGGAGCTTGTTTAAACTACACCAGTCTCTGGGGCTTCATGTGGATGTGTCTGCTCTGTGTCCTTGGTTTGACAAACCATCAGATAAGAGGATCATAACATTCACGTTTCCTGGTCCAAATGCAGTGGTCTGGACTAAAACTGCGAAAGGAAATGACCTCTTCTCCCTGAACCTCACGTCAGAATGCTCCAACCTGTGCCGGCTGATATTGCTAAAGACAACAAAGAACTCACATGAGGTATGACACAGATGGACGTTGATGCTTAATTGTCAGTTATATAGAGATAAATAGATTTAAACAGGGTTTAGAAAGTACTCAAAGCTAAAGAATGAACCTTTAAATAAAGTGACCAAAGGATAAAGAGAGTGTAGCCTCAAAAGAATGAACTGCTCGATTGAAAGTAAGAGTGAGCAGTTGAAATAAGGAACTTTTAAAATAAAAATAGAGTGAATTTTTGAAAGAATGAACTTTTTTTTTTTTTTTTTTAAACTGTAAAAATTCAAAATAATGAACTAAAATAGAGGTAATCTTTGGGCTATGAACTTATGAATATTTATGAGAACAAAAAAAAAAACACGAATAGTCAAAACAATGACTTTTAAAATAAATGCAGACTTGATCTTCAAAACAAAGTACTTTTGAAATAAAAAAAAAAAAAACAGGAATAATTGTCAAAGCAGTATTTTGTTGTGTTTTTAAATTAGAAAAGGTTTCCTCAAAAGGTGATCATTTTAAAATGAAAAACCTCAGGAACAGTCAAAACATTAAAACAGGAAAGTCAATACCTTTATTGGTATTTTCTCAATAAACCAGGGAATTTTGAAAACAATCAAAAAAGATTTAGCTTTAAAAGAAAAAAAAAATATATATAGATATTACATATTATATAAAGAAAAATAACTATATTGTTACTATAAGGCAGCATAGTCCACCAAGAATCTTTGAAAATAAAATTAAGTTAAAAAAATTAAATAAAACAACAGTTAAATACAACAATACCTTTTAAAATGAAAAAGAGTGAGTTGTCAAAACATTCAACTTTTAAAATGGAAATAGTATCACCAAAATAGCTCTGTAAACATGCTTATAAAGTGAAAGTAAATGAAATACATGTGTGTATAGCATGAAGGGTCAAATCACTGAACTTCAAATTTAAAAGTAGAATCAATTTTTAAAAGACAGAAATTTTAACAAAATATAGAGTGAATAGCCACTGAATCAGCAATAAGCTTTCACAATAATTTGAGAGTGGACAGACAAAACTTATGAACTGAACAACAAAATGTAAAAAAGTATAAACTTTCAAAATAAAAACAGTATAAATCTATAAAATCAGAGGAGCTGTTTAGACTTTCAAACTTTCAAACTTTCAAAATAAAAGCAGAGAAAAGTTTTTTCTTGACCTTTGAACATGAACATAAATAGTAAAAAAAACGTTCAAAATGAATTTTCAAAAGAATTACTGAAGACTTTTAAAACATCATAATTAGTCAAAATTGCAAACGTTCAAATGAAAAGCTGGAGACTTCTAAAGAAGAGAGAAATAATAAACCCTGTTATCAAAGAAAGCAGGGTCTTATGGAAAATGCTCACAATGTTCAATAATGGATTATTAACGTGGAGATAATTGTCTGAGAACAGTATCAATCAACTATTAAAAGTAATAAAGAAATAAACCATCAGCCAGTTTTAAAATCTTTAAAAGCCCAGTGATAAATATTCATTGTGATACTGTGGCTTAAGTGTGTTTGACTGTTGACCTATAAAAGTGGATTCGCTGAGCTTCAGTGAGCGTTTGGCGTTTACTGAGGTTCTTCCTCCAACTTTCAGTCGACTCCACTCGCAACGAAAGCACTCAAGCAAGCGGAATATTCACACTGGCACAACTTGACCCCACCACAGCTGAAATGCTAATGCTACAGACCACATGGAAAGGGTGGGTAATTTCACCGAGGGTCTGCTTACATTATCTCCCATGGAACCAGACATTTGTGGACACAGTTGAGGTGCTGATTTTTCACAGGCAGCAAAGCTAACATAAGTATATTGTGCTTTGCTGAGGAGCTATATTTAGCCCACCATATCTGCCTAATGAAAATATGTTATGATGGCTTGCTGGATCAGGTAATTGTGAAATTTGTCAAGGCTTTAAATGAGGCAACATTATAAACCCATGAACCAAGAATAGCTGCTTCACTGCCATTGGAAAGCACACTGTAGGAAACATGAACTTGCACATACTAAAAAGGCCAATAACACAATGATTTATGTTTGCAAATTATGTTAATAACACTACTGAAAGATTACTGTATGTTTCTGTAGTGACAACTTTAGCTTATTTTGTGCAGAACTCCAAAATTATAGCTAGTAAAAGACTAACAAACACAGGTTTGAACAGTTGTACACAAAAAAGTTACATATTGGGCTAAAACAAGGCTCCGCCTATAGACTAAAATTCTTTATATTACCATAAAGATATAAACATCTGACTTTTTTTTTTCTTCAAATCTTTTGTTAAAAAAATAAGCTATTAATAAATCACAATCATTTCAACCTCACTATAAAAGAAATTTCAAAAATTTGAAATAAAACTAGAAAGGAAAAGTTTGTGAATGAACTTTAAGTTAGTTTGAAAAAGCCAGCAAATTGCATTAAAACGTTCAAATGTTAAAGTGTTGCTAAAATGCTGCCGAGCTAATGCTGCTGTATCTTTCCAGTGTGTTGCTAGGTGCTACCCTAAATGCAGTTCTACCTTAAATTTAGTTCCACCTAAAATTCGGTGTCACCTTAATTTTAATGCTACCTTAAGTTGAGTTCCAATATAATTTTAGCATTAAATTCATTGCAACCTTAAATTTAGTGCTAACTTAAATGTGGTTCCACCTTAATTTCGATTCCATTTTAAATCATGTGCCACCTTAAATATAGTATTATGATAATTGCAGTTCCACTTTAAAATGACTGTCACCTTAAATTCATTATTTGCACTGATATTGCCGTGCATTAGGCTGTAAGTGTGTGAGCCTGTGTTAATTTGAATGTCCAGAACATTCTGCCCATTCATCTCCTAAGGGAAAAATTATCGTCTTTGAACGATACTTTTACAAAAAAATGTACACTGGATTCCTTAAAAAAGCACAACTAGCCTAATCAGGTATGGGCCCTATGATCCCGCAAAGCCTGAAACTGTGAAAAATAAAAATGTTATTTTTTGAGCATATAATAACAATAATGATTATAATAATAAGATTACAAAGAAAAAGCAAGTTGGCTTTTTTCAAACCATTTTAATTTCATTTCATTGAATTTAAAATACGAGAAATTTAGAGGCTAGGGTTTGGGACAGCCAAAAGAATGTACCTAAAAAATGTTGATTTTGTATATATTCAGTTTTTAGATATTTTACTATCTCTAAATAGATAATACTTGTAAATGTCTGAAGTATGAATATTTGTTTACTTTTTTTTTTTCAAATTAACATGGGACTGAAATTTGAGCTAATTCAGTAAATTAGTAATTTAGGTCAATCCATTGATGTGGAGTGTTTTAGCCTGAATAGAGGCTCAATATGGTGAAATGAATAAGATCTGAAGTAATTTATAAATAGCTGCATGAAAAAATTCTAGCATCCCTGGCCAAATTAAGTAAACACATCCTCTGCAGAGATTATACTTAAATATGACATTTTCTAACTAATTTAAATGTTTGTTGTATTTAACATAATGTAAAAATAAAGCATGACATATGTGCCATAACTTTTGCACAGGCCACATTTTATTTATGTTGTTTATAATGCAAATATACAGTAAATGTGCACTAAATTGTGTAGAAATATGTGTTACTTTAATTATTTTTACTTTAAACAAACAATTTGACCGGGGTGCCCACACTTTTGCAAACAGCTCTGGACCTTCAAATCACAGCCTGTTAAATTCTTTGGGATACAGAGAGGGAAGGAAATGGTGATTTAAAAAATGCATCATGATTGTCTGGTACATAAACTTGTAATAAGCTGATTCCAAAGTAATACAAACAAATAAATAACCACAAAAAACACAAAATAAACAATTAAGTAAATAAATACCATTATGATATGATTGTTTTAGCACAAATTGAATACATTTTCAGTTCATATGACTCTTTTACTGCAATCATCAATGTAGATTTCCTCTCGACATATGAATATTTGTTGGATGTGTTTATGATTTTTACAGTCCACCATGCCAAATTACGCATGCATGTGTTTTCATACTGGATGCTGTCTTAAACACTGCCAAAGGGAGTAAAAAATTTAGCTTGGCTCTTCCAACCTCTGCTACAAAGGGAATTTGCTGATGGAACTAGAACAAACAATACAAGCATCGTTCAGAAATAATTATTTTGGCAAATCAAAATGAAATAAATATACAGAATTAACAAAGTAGGTCAAAGCTTTTAGATCGTATACTGCATGTATTTTCTCAAAGGCTGACGAGCTTTACTTTGCATGTAGGAACAATGTTTGCAAGTTCATTCAATATATTGCTTTTGTCGGAAGAAAACCTTAAAAATGTCCAAAATGTTAAATTTACAGGAGAAGTAAAAAAAAAACATGCTTCACTTTTTATGTAAATCAATGGAACAAGATTTTTTACAAGTCATTGCGGGCTGTTTCCTTTCGTCAGTTCTTTATGAAATAAAGAATTGAAATAAAAAATATGAAATGTTATGTACAACATAATTCTAAAATGCCTGTTGTCCTTTATGTCAAAAACTAATGTATATATATATATATATATATATATATATATATATATATATATATATATATATATATAGCACTGTGCAAAAGTTTTTGCCATCTAAGCACATTTTTAAACAGTTGACCTCAGCGGTGAATTTATCACAACATACATTAGAATAAAGTCATATTCATAATTCAAATAAAAACAAGAAAAACTAGCAAGAATTTCTTGGATCCATATTTTTCCTTGATACCTTCACAGCCGCCACAGAGACTAATATCAGAGATTAATATCATCAGTTACATCATGAGCTCAATTTACTGAAGCACTGATTGGTCAAACCAGGAGCTGCTTTTTAACTACATATAATACAAATAAACTACACAAATAAATAGATTTTGAAAATGTGTCTTGGGTGCCTAAGACTTTCGCACAGTACTGTATACACTGTTAGAAATAAAGGTACCATGCAGACACATGATCCGTTCATCAAGGTACAAACAATGTAAGTGAACCTTCAGAGGTGCAACAGTGGTTTTAAGGTCCAATTTTGTACCTTAAATACGTTTCTCCTAGTGAAAAAGTAGACATTTGTATCTTTACATAAATTAATGTTTTAAAACGGAACAAGTCGGGGTGTGTGGATTCAGTACTGTCCATAATTATATAATATAATTTCAATGGATTATGGTTCAGTTATGTTTCCTGACTAAAGGTACTGAGATGTACCCCTGAGGGAACCACCACAGTGACAAAAAGGGTACTGCCCCAGTATATTCCAATGAATTCCAGTGAAGTTGGGACGTTGTGTAAAACATAAATAAAAACAGAATACGATGATTTGCAAATCCTTTTCAACCTATATTCCATTGAATACACTACAAAGACGAGATATGTAATGTTCAAATGGATAAATTTGATTGTTTTTTGCAAATATTCACTCATTTTGAATTTGATGCCTGTGACATGTTCCAAAGAAGTTGTTTACCACTGTATTACATCACCTTTCCTTTTAACAACACTCAATAAGCGTTTGGGAACTGAGGACACTAATTGTTGAAGCTTTGTAGGTGGAATTCTTTCCCATTCTTGCTTGATGTACAACTTCATCTGCTCAGCAGTCCGGGGTGTCGGTTGTCGTATTTTGTGCTTCATAATGTGCCACACATTTTCAATGGGAGACAGGTCTGGACTACAGGCAGGCGAGTCTAGTATGTGCAATAACAACAATTGTGTGTGTAGAGTACTTAAATCTGGTGTACATACTGTAAATTCTATATATTGTCTTAAATTATTAGTAAAGTGTTTATTTTTACATAAATGGCTGCAACTGTAACAACTGCAATTTCCCCCTGGGATCAATAAAGGAATCTGAATCTGAATATCCGCACTCTTTTACTATGAAGCCACACTGTTGTAACACGTGCAGAATGTGGCTTGGCATTGTCTTGCTGAAATAAGCAGGACGTCCCTGTAAAAGACGTTGCTTGGATGGCAGCAGATGTTGCTCCAAACCCTGTATGTATCTTTCAGCATTAATGGTGCCTTCACAGATGTGCAGGTTACCCCTTACCTGTTTCCAATTAACCTGTTCACCTGTGGAATGTTCCAAACAGGTGTTTTTTGAGCATTCCTCAACTTTCCCAGTCTTTTGCTGCCCCTGTCCCAACTTCTTTGGAATGTGTTGCAGGCATCAAATTCAAAATGAGTGAATATTTACAAAAATCAATAAAGTTTATCTGTTTGAACATTAAATATCTTGTCTTTGTAGTGTATTGAATTGAATATAGGTTGAAAAGTATTTGCAAATCATCGTATTCTGTTTTTATGTTTTACATAATGTCCCAACTTCACTGGAATTGGGGTAGTATATATATATATATATATATACATAATGTAAAGGGAAGGGTTCTGTTTAAAATCATGAGTTCATTAAATTATTCTTTGCAAGATTCTATATAGCACCAAGAAGGGTTCTTGTAATGAAGCCTGACACTGTGACAAATGCAGTGCATATGTCAAGTTGTTATTAAGAACAGGAAACGGGCGTAATAAAACAAATAAGCTGTTGGTGTTCTCATAACAGTGGACTGTCCACCCCAGTGTCCAACACCACTGAAGGTGTATGAGATTAATTGTGAGAAGCAGAAAATCATCCTTATAGATTTCTTTGAAAAAAATGAAAACAGTCTCCAAAAAGAAAATCACCTGTAATAAAGATAAATGCAGTGGGCACCCCCAGTCCTCTCTTGGGTCTATGTCTGCAGCGCCATGGCTCCTGAGTGTACCCTGCTCCATTTGTGCTGTCCTCCTCTGGTCCTGGCGGGCAGTCAAACACCAGCTCCCGTGGTATCCTTTCCATTGGCATGCCAGAACAGTGAGTGGGAATTGGGGCATGTGCATTCAGCTCCTGTGACAGGGCACAATCATGGCTAGCAACTGATCATGTGGGCACCTTTCAAGCTTCAAGACTGTGATGCTCTTGAAGATGCAAACTCATCATCATTTTCTTTTATTGTCACATAAACAGAGCGAAAATGAATTGACTGAATTGTCCCACTTCTGACACCAGTTGTAGCATTCACCACTATAATAAAAAACATAGCTTTTCCACAAGTCATGGTACTTTATTTTCTAGCTGTTGTGAGTCACAGCTATGCCATATATAAGCAAAGCTTTTCTCTAAATATTTGCTTTCTTACTCAGCTCAAGTTTTACTTTCACACATTCCTAGTTCCACCCTCTACAATAAGAGTCCTTAGCAAAAAAAAAAAAAAACTGGTGCAGTACATGTTAGAGAATACACAAGGTAAAACTTACATGGCAAAAACATTTATTGAACACATTCCAATATATTTTATCTTGATCTTTTCTGAAAAAGTGTATTACTTGTATTTGCTGTTTTAACTAGTATTGTGTTAAATGAAGGTTCTCACTACCTTATTAGACACACTTTTGCACAGGTAGACAGTAAGTGTACACAGTGTGACCTTACACAATACTGTACCTTACTGGAATATGTTGTAGATGTATGGTTATGCACTGTGTCACTCAACCTGTAATTCTTCATCAGTTGTTAGTTTCTGACAGTGAGGTATTGAAAAAGCCCCAGCAACACCACACCAATGCAATGTACCGCCACCAGGTCAGTGTCACTGATGTGCTGAGAATGGTCCACTACTGAAATAAAAGCTGGTCATTGGTGATCCTACACACTGAAGAAAGGTTTTTAAGGGCTCTTTAGTAAAGAAAATGGTTCTATATAGAACCATGAATGCTCAAAAACCCTTTGCCTATATTAAACTTTTCATAGTGAAAGGGTTTTCAAATTGATGGAAAATGTGTTGCAAATGGTTCTACATAGCACCAAAAAGTGTTGTTCTATTGGTACAAGCAACAGCAGAACCAGTCTTGGTGCTATAAGGAACCACAAAAAGGTTCTGTGTAGAAGCACAGTACATTCCTGATCAATCTGAAGAACCATTTCATGATGCAAAAAACTCTTTTTTATTGTTCTATATAGAACCATTGGTACCCCTTTAGAATAAGATTACACTTACAAAGGCTTTACAACTGGTTTGAAAATAGTTTATTGATGGTTATTAATCAGTTCATGCCCAAAAAAATAATTAAAAAAGCAGTAACAGCACATAAATTAAAAGGGAAACACTGATTTGTTGCTTGGTGAATAGTAAAGACATATTCAACTATGCTGAAACTCAGATGTTAAAGCTGTCAGCTTTCTCATATTCATGTTGATCAAATATCACAGTTCATTTTTGCCCTTTTTAACTGTTTATTCATGCTTCTCAAGGTGTTTGTGAACTAATAACCATTAATAAACTCATTTTAAACCATTCATGAATGCCTCATAAGGGTAGTCTTATTCGGAAGTGGTACCAAACCACTTTTTTTTATTAAAGAACCCTTGAAGAACAACATTTTTAAGAGTGGACGGTGTCTCTCTCCTATTCCTCACTTCTGCAGGTGTAGTAACTGTAAACCTAACTGTGCACCTATACAGTGTTTTTGATAAAATGTCCAATAAGTGTGAATATTTTTATATGGTCTTTCCGTATTTTATACTTCAGGAAAATTGACCATTACCATGCTACAGCACCCATAGGATGAATCTATGAGCTCTCACTGTACTTATTCTCATATATTGCTGTAAATCTATAATGAAATCATATTTTTAAACTGTGCATTAATGTAAGTGCTCCTCTCTGATTTCTTTAGATAGCTTGGGGGGAACTCTTGGGAGATTATGGTCTGCCCGGGTTCGCTTTGTGCATATTTCATTTCAGACATGGGCTTCTCCTGAGATGACTTTGAATTTACGCTCTTCGAAATAATTGAAACGAACACAAATATAATTTCATTCTGGTGCGGTTGAGCAAATGTGTCGGCTTTTGAAAAAGTACATCCATGTGACTAATTGAAATTATGCCACGTGCTTCACCAAATATAGCAGCACGAGAAGACAGAACGCCTCTTACTGACGTTTCTCTCGGAAAGCAGTGTCACTCTAACTAAATAAACCTTTAGAATGATTTCTGCATAGAAACACGTTTGTAAACTCTCAGTGGTCCACATCAGTTTGAGGGGGGAAAAAAAATGTCAAATCTGCATTTTTTTATTTAATTTGTCATCAAACCAATTCACAGTTAGAGCTGCTGGAGTTCCCATTGTGTGTTCTTTAGCCTGACACTTTGATGGTCTCACCTAAGCTGTGAGATGTGACACCTGCAAATGACAAAACATACATTTATCTGAGCTTCCGGAGAAAGATTTGACCCCAAAAGCCTTGATGTAGTGGAATGAGAGATTTAAATCTCAGTGCTTATGCACTGAAGATGAGTTCCACCAAATTTAGATAAGATGTTAATGTAGGGCAATGTCTGTACAGCTGCATGATGCTTATGGAAGATCAGCATGACTATAAATTAAACCTGTGCAAACTTTGTTTTTTAGTTTTCTACATAATTTGAACACAGAGTTTGCCCCTTAAATTGTGTATGAATTTCAAGGCAACTGGACCAGCAAAAATGTATCAAAATTTCTTGGAATAAAATCATGTTGCATTAGCCTTTTTCTGTAATTTTACCATTTTGGAGATATTTGTTTTTATTTGGACAGCAATGACGTCTAAAGGTTTATTGCAACAAGCATTGTTCTGCCATAAAGACTGCAGTAACACATTCTATAAATGTCACCTTTGTAAGCATCTATAAACACATTCATAACATGTTATAATGCAATACATTTGTTATGAACAGTACTTATAATGCATTGTGTTAAGAATTTGTAATGCATAATTAGCATGGCTATAACATATATATAGCCATGTTTATAATGCCATACGGAAGCATTATAACATATTATGAATGTGCTTATAGATGCTTACGAACATGACATTCATAGAAAGTGTTACCCATGGATGGATGGAGGACACATTGGTCAGCCTATATAACAAATTAATCTGTCATTCTAAAATTCCATGGCACATTTGGTCTTATTTCATGGCACATCAATTGAGAAGCACAGGTCTGATTGCTGGCAAACGACTTAGCTGAGGCCAAAAAACAGGCAACAGTGTCAACAATAGCATGCAAATTTCATTGGAGTAGCTCACTTGATGAGAATAAAACAGAATAAAACAGGCCTACAAATTTACAGTAACTGTTTATAAACTGCACCATCCTGTGAGGTAAACAAGACAAATGTAGCTTGTTTACTCTAGTTCTCCTCTTGCAGGGACTCTCTCAACAATATAACAATCCTATGTAAAGTCCAGAAGTAGTTGTCAAATGCAAACACTAGGTACCGTAAATGATGTAATGTAGCCTATTTAAATTTTCGGTAACACTTCATTTGAAGGCTACCTACATAAGGGCTTCATGACGCATTCATAAGCATGAATAATGTGTTTATGAAGCACTACTTGAACATTTATTAAGTGCTTATGTCAGTTCTCGCAACCTGACATAACATGTTTTATGAAATAAATGACATTGTACTGATAATATGAATAAATGTTGAACATATTTACAGCACTAAACATATTTAAAACACTATACATAACTATATATGTCAGCATTCTTAAGATGACATTGTATTAATATCAGGGGAAATATGCCTGGAAACCACCCCCTCTTCCCTCCATGGCATAGATTGATGCAATTATGTATAGGGTTTAAATATGTTTAATGCTGTAAATATGTTCAACATTTATTCATATTATGTCAGTACAATGTCATTTATTTCATAAAACATCTTATGTCAGGTTGCGAGAACCGACATAAGCACTTAATAAATGTTCAAGTAGTGCTTCATAAATGCATTATTCAGTGCTTATGAATGTGTTATGAAGCCCTTCAAATAAAGTGTTACCAAATTTTCTTATGCATCAGCTAATGGGACAGCGAATGAGGTGGGGCTTCAATCAGTCACTGTTTATGTTGAACAAAATAGAGACACCAATCACTGCCCACATCCTGAGCTGTATGATTCAAACTAAGACTTCTATTTTGCTTCATTTTATGAAAAACAAATCCTGCTGCCAGCAGTGTTTACTCACATGCTTTCATGTTTGAATGAATTTCATACTTGCATCAGTCTCCATCCACAAACATGCGAATATCAAACTGGCAACATGTATCAGTGTGGTTTGTTGACAGATACCAAAATGTCTTGCGAATGCGGCCTTAAGCTTCAACTGTAGCTGAGGCATTCTCAGCTACACTATTAGACAAAACAGCTGACTAACATGGGGAAAAACAATCAATGTAAACATCCACCCCCAGCTACATAACACAGCTTCGATGACTTTTCAGAACTACTAAGTCATCTTCCACACTTACAACATGCCAAGGGACAATACCTTCCCATGCGCATGGAATACAGAAGTAAAGCAATTTAAATTGCTTTCATCTGGTATGAAAGTGCCAAGGGAATTCAATCACATGAAGTGGTTAAGAAAAAAGGACTTTCATTAAATCGTCTTTCATACAACGATGTAATCGGAACATAATCAAGACAGTGCGTTTCATTTAATACAACTTCAGTCTGTATAAAACACTCAATTATTCTTTGGCCACTTCTTATGTTGTTGTTTGAAAATCAATAGCAATTTTGAGCCAATGGCGTGCAAACTCATTGCAGAACACCATTTTCCTGGACTGTATCTGATCGCACAAATGATTACTGTTTGTAATTCAGAATAACACGTTTAATTTTATCCCACAATATCAACACACTTCAATTTATCTATTTAACTATAAACAGCACCAGCCTGTCAAGCATAGTAATGAACTCCTCCACATCTAAAGCTCACAAGCATGGTCAGAGTAAAAATTGCTGTTTGTATGTGTGCATGTTTGTGTGTACTTGTAATTTAGTTGTGATATATATATATATATATATATATATATATATATACATATATACGCTGCTCAAAAAAATAAAGGGAACACTCAAATAACACCTCCTAGATCTGAATGAATGAAATATTCTCATTGAATACTTTGTTCTGTACAAAGTTGAATGTGCTGACAACAAAATCACACAAAAATCATCAATGGAAATCAAATTTATTAATCAATGGAGGCCTGGATTTGGAGTCACACACAAAATTAAAGTGGAAAAACACAGTACAGGCTGATCCAACTTTGATGTAATGTCCTTAAAACAAGTCAAAATGAGGCTCAGTGTTGTGTGTGGCCTCCACGTGCCTGTATGACCTCCCTACAATGCCTGGGCATGCTCCTGATGAGGTGACGGATGGTCTCCTGAGGGATCTCCTCCCAGACCTGGACTAAAGCATCCGCCAACTCCTGGACAGTCTGTTGTGCAACGTGGCGTTGGTGGATGGAGTGAGACATGATGTCCCAGATGTGCTCAATCGGATTCAGGTCTTGCAGTAACTGCTGACACACTCCAGCCACATGAGGTCTAGCATTGTCCTGCATTAGGAGGAACCCAGGGCCAACCGCACCAGCATATGGTCTCACAAGGGGTCTGAGGATCTCATCTCGGTACCTAATGGCAGTCAGGCTACCTCTGGCGAGCACATGGAGGGCTGTGCGGCCCTCCAAAGAAATGCCACCCCACACCATTACTGACCCACTGCCAAACCGGTCATGCTGAAGGATGTTGCAGGCAGCAGATCGCTCTCCACGGCGTCTCCAGACTCTGTCACGTCTGTCACATGTGCTCAGAGTGAACCTGCTTTCATCTGTGAAGATCACAGGGCACCAGTGGCGAATTTGCCAATCCTGGTGTTCTCTGGCAAATGCCAAGCGTCCTGCACGGTGTTGGGCTGTGAGCACAACCCCCATCTGTGGATGTCGGGCCCTCATACCATCCTCATGGAGTCGGTTTCTAACCGTTTGTGCAGACACATGCACATTTGTGGCCTGCTGGAGGTCATTTTGCAGGGCTCTGGGAGTGCTCCTCATGTTCCTCCTTGCACAAAGGCGGAGGTAGCGGTCCTGCTGCTGGGTTGTTGCCCTCCTACGGCCTCCTCCACGTCTCCTGGTAGCGCCTCCAGCCTCTGGACACTACGCCGACAGACACAGCAAACCTTTTTGCCACGGCTCACATTGATGTGCCATCCTGGATGAGCTGCACTACCTGAGCCACTTGTGTGCAACAGAGTCCGTCTCATGCTACCACGAGTGTGAAAGCACCACCAACATTCAAAAGTGACCAAAACATCAGCCAGAAAGCAGAAAGGTACTGAGAAGTGGTCTGTGGTCCCCACCTGCAGAACTATTCCTTTATTGAGTGTGTCTTGCTAATTGCCAATAATTTCCACCTGTTGTCTGTTCCATTTGCACAACAGCTGTGAAACTGATTGTCAATCAGTGTTGCTTCCTAAGTGGACAGTTTGATTTCACAGAAGTTTGATTTACTTGGAGTTATATTGTGTTGTTTAAGTGTTCCCTTTATTTTTTTGAGCAGTGTATATATCACATTTTAAACTTGATGCCAACAACACATTTAAAAATAATTGGCATGGGGCAACAAAAGGCTGGCAAAGTTGTGTAATGCTAAAAAAATAAATAAATAAAGTGCATCTCAGAGTGGCTGAGTCTTTCAGAAGAAAAGATTAAGAGGGGTTCACCACTCAGTCAAAGACTGTCCAGTGCAATAATTTAAGAATAACATTTCACAACATAAAATAGCAAAGAGCTTTGGCTTTTCATCATCTATGGTATGTGATATCATTAAAATATTCAGAGAATCTGGAGAAATCTCTGTATGCTGGCCATGGTCTTCGGACCCTCACATGGCACTGCATTAAAAACAGACATGTTTCTGTAGTGGAAATCACTGCATGGGCTCAGAAACACTTCTTAAACCACTTTCTGTGAAAACAGTTCATCGCTGCATCCACAAATGCTCTAAAACACAAAGAAGAAACCAAATATAAAAAGGACCTAGAAACACTGCCACCTTCTCTGGGCCTGGGATCATTTAAAATGGTCTGAGAGAATCATTGTGGCAAAAGGGGATGTCATTGTGGCAGAAGCTGACAGATTCTGATGGTACTTTATTCCATTATGCTAACCCTAAATAAGTTCCCAGGGTCTTCAGAGTAAAAACAGACCCAATGCATGTGGGACATCCTTAAGCGGAAGGTGGAGGACCGCAAGATGTCTAATATCCACCAGCTCTGTGATGTCATCATGGAGGAATGGAAGAGGACTCCAGTAGCAACATGTTTAGCTCTGGTGAATTCCATGCCCAAGAGGGTTAAATCGGTGCTAGATAAAAAATGGTGGTCACACAAAATATTAACACATTGAGCACAATTTGGACACGTTCACTGTGAGGTGTATTCACTTGTGTTGCCACCAGTGACAGGGTTCTGGACACCCAAGTGTCACCAATGCATGAATTTAATGATGTAGCATCTAATTCAAACCAACAGAGAAACCACTGTGGTAGAAATTACAATTTTTTAATGATGCTTATAGGAAGAGCTGCCCACCATGTGGCCATGAGGGACAGGGATGTAGTTTCACTTCCTCCTCTAAAATGCAGGGGAGTGTCTAAAATAAGGCTCCGCCCATGAACTAAAACTCTTTGTGTTTCAGTAACGGCATAAAATAAGATCAAACAAAAAAGGCTATAACTGAATTTACCTCTACTAATGTAAATATTGTAGGATACACAATTATATATAAAGGGTTCTGTTTAATAAACAACTCGGTCCCTGAGTGGCTTGG
Source organism: Pygocentrus nattereri (assembly GCF_015220715.1). Taxonomy (NCBI): domain Eukaryota; kingdom Metazoa; phylum Chordata; class Actinopteri; order Characiformes; family Serrasalmidae; genus Pygocentrus; species Pygocentrus nattereri. The sequence goes on from NC_051229.1 coordinate 30,041,916, forward strand.
TTGTCATCCATACATTTGATTTAGCAACTCAGTATAACAAGCTATCAGCAGGCTTTACTGCTGTTGTGCTAAGCCATCAGGCCTTAGCGCTGTTGCATTAGTGAAGGTGCCTGGTAATGGTGAGATGTGTTCAATCAACTTGACCAAAGATGAGCCATGTTCACTGTGAAGCTCACATTTAAATGGTGTTGTTTCTACCCGTTTTTGTATGCAATACAGTTTTGGGTGTAAACCCATGAGAACTCTCCTGGTAATACTGGGATACAGGGCAAAGTCCTTAGCATTCTGTGGTCATCTTGGATGTGTCAGCACCAAAGGCCAGAGTAGTATATATCTCTTGTACTCATTCTAATTCTGGGTGCACTAGCACGTTTTCGTCTGACGTGTAATGGCTTACATATTAAGGTATTCCACATTCTTTTGGAGAACAAGAAAAGCTGCTATCATAATAAAGGCTGGGCACTAATTCAACATCATCTGGGTTTAATAGCTCTAATCATCTCTCTGGCTCACTTATCAGCAGCAACAGAAGTAGACTTTAAGCAGAAAGAGTAGACTGGCTCGGCTTAAACTTCAGATATACGGGTCATTCTACAGAAACGTCCACTTTCCATCCTTCTATATGTCCATAGGTGTCATCGTCATTGGTGTTCCGCATAAGAAACATAAGGTAACACCGGTGACATTTTTAATGAACATGCATTTTACAAAACGGCTGCTACAGAGCACCAAACCACATGTTGTCCATCATGGAATATGTCATTTATTCCATTTGTTTTCTATCTTTTCACAATGAATGAAGAATAAAGCAGGTCACACCGGTGACGTCAGTTAAAAGCTTCATATGACATCATGAGCTAAATGCGAAGATTTCAGATAACTGAAAGACACCGTGGACTTACCATGTGCTTTTCTTCAACGATCCTCAGAATCCAGGTAAAAGGAAATCCAGTGATGTCATCAGTGTGATTTTTATTTCAACGTAAGAGATGTTTTGTTATGCAGTAACACCAGTGACACGACTCCCGGGGACCAGAGCTCTCATACTTTATCATATTTGTTTGGCATTTGTTTTCTTTATGTCATTTAATTCATATATTTAATAGCCATGTATAAATTATTTTAGTTAAAATTGCAGAAAAACATGTTTTTTTTTCCAAAATATGGCCTCAACCTTTACACATGACTGATTGTGAGGAAAAGCACTTCTGTCATGCTTGGAATTCTAAATTATTGATTTAAAAAACAAGAAGGTGGCTCAAGAAGGTGTAACTGTTAAAATAACAGTATATCTGTAAATGCTAGGGACATAAAAATGGATGCTTCTGTAGAATGACCCATATGGTCACCTTTCAATTTGGCTAAGCTTAAATTAAATTAAATCCCATTTGTCGGTAAGCTGATCATGGTCATATGCAACACTAATTTCAGGTCTCTAAAACACTCAAATAAATTTCTCTCTGAGATTCTGCCACATCTTCAGATTTAAGAAGGTGAAAGTTAACATGCATGAGAGCCTTGTACCACAACCGCGACCTGATTGCCAATCTGACCAGTATTTTATTTGCCTGACCCTTGTGCCACCCAAGATCACCTTAATTGCTCGGGTCCCTGTCGCCTGCTCAGGCAGAATAAGTTTCACACTATTTTTATACTGCACACCAGCTCCCATTTGGCACACCTCTGCATGCACCCAGACTCGTCTTCACAGAGTCCAAAGGGCGACCTGTTTTATCCATACACGCTGCAGCCGTGGTCCACAGGTCCCTGTAGGTACCGCTCGGCTCATAAACTTGTCATTAAGGGGTTAGCTATCCATCTGGACTGTTGAAAGGACACCAGACTGTGTGAATGCCCAGCAGTAAAGAAGACCACTGCTCTGGTGCAATGAGGCACTGGGATATAGGACAGAGAATTTCGCTTGCATGGTTTTCACTGCATTAGTTGTTATCTAGCATTCAGAAAGCCAACAAAGCATGCTCACCTCACCACAATGGATTTTGAGTGACCTTACTAGATTTTGTTGGTTTGGTTTTGGTATGCGTTTCACAGAGAAGTGGCAGTGTACAATAAAATGTATTTAGACTAATGTGCTATGAGTGACGTACATTAACTATGTTTATTTTATGAAAACAAAAAATTTTAAACATTCCAATTTGTCACTACCAAAGCAATCATAGTAAAACCAATTGACTGTCAATTTCAGCTCATTTTGAGCACAATTTAAACATGTAAGCAAATACATGACTAGCAAACACAGCTTTAACACACTAGGGCAGTCATGGGCTGGAGGTTAGGGAACAGCAAAGGCAGAAATCCCAGGCTACTGGGAATTTCCATTAGAATTGTGGCTTTAAGATAAAACTGAGAGACAGGGACCACCAGCATGTTTCACGGCTTGTAAATAAAGAACACTTTGCAAGAATTACTTCTAGAAGTCAACGCAGGTTCTACATACCAATTTCTGAAAGAACTGCAGGGAACTGCATACCATGAACATATGGAGCAGAGTGGCATGCAAGAGGCCTTTGCTCACTTCTGCTGTCAAAGTTGTTCGGTTAAAGCGGATGAAAAGACACAAAAATTGGACTGTTCGTGACCTGAGACGTGTTCTCTGGTCAGATGAATCCTGTTTCTGCCTGTATGTGAAGGATGTCAGGCGTTGTATTCATCGCAGACCTCAAGAAGCCTTTAATGAGGATTGTGGTTCAAGCTGGAGGAGCTCTGTGATGTTCTAGGGTGTTTAAATTACATGGAAATGGGTCCTTTGGTTGAGATGACATGGAATTTGAAGCGCAGTGTAGACACTGAGCCGCTGGACAACCAGGCTTTGCCATTTGCTCAATATCTGACCGAGGAAGATAACATTCCTGTACTTCAAGATGAGAATTCCCGGATTCACAAGCTGCAAATGAGGTTGATTGTCATGATAAACATTCAGAAGCAGTCACATATCTAGGCCGGTCTGCAAAATACCCAGATTTGAATCCTCTTGAAAATCTGTGGGACTACTTGGAATTGTGTAATTCTTTGATGCAAAAGTGGCTGAACATTGATGTCACCTACATCCAGAAACTTGTCCAGCCCATGACAAATTGAATCGCAGCTGTTATTCATGGTTTTGGAGGTATTACACACCATTAGGCATGTTTCATTTTTTGTCCAGTGAACTTAGTTCACTATCATAAAAAATATATATTTAGATTTTTAAAACAACTGAAGAATCTGCCAGGAAGAGGACATATGTCTGTACTGACCCAATGCTCAGTGATGAGGATGGTTCAATTGGATAGAATCTCCAAGAATCACAGATGGGGGAAAAACAGACCAGTTATATCTTGGGTGCACAACGTCTCCCAAACTACAATTAAACACCACCTATATTTGGGGGTTTTGCTAGAAGAAAGCCTCTGCTGTCAATGACCAAGAAATCCAAGCTCCTAAACTTTGCCAAACGTTACTGGGACTTTTAGTGGGACTGTGTTCTGTAGTCAGATTAGACCCAAACCGAGGTTTTTGGAACAAACACTAGAGGTCAGTTTGGCAAGGACATAAATTTCGCCATGCAGAAACGTACCTCATCCCTACTGTGAAGTATGGTGATGGATCGGTGACACTGTCTGGCTGTTTTTCTTCAAAAGGCCCAGGACAATTTGTTCAGATGCACAATATCACAGATTCCATTAAACAGCACCAGACACAAAATCAAAGCCTGTCTCCCTCAGCCAGGAAGCTTAAACTGGACCATAGTTTGGATCTTCCAGCAGGACAATGATACAAATCACACCTAAACAATCAACACAAAAATGGTTCAGAGTGCTAAGGTTTTGCCTTGGACACTCCACAGGCATGGACCTTGGAATCTGAAGGATCTGGACTGGTTCTGTATGGAGGAATGGTCTCAGATTCTTTGCCATGTGTTCTCCAGTCTCATTAACGCTCTACTGCACAGTGTTGTTATGGCAACGATTACTTTATCTTAATTTTACTAAAAAGCAGTGATACAAAATCTGTTTTTTATTTTACTGTGGAAAAAGGGTCTTCCATACATTCCAAAAATCAATTGAAATTGTATTAATTTCAAGTATTTGTATATACTGGGTCATATATTTCACTGAGGATCAGTTGGATTTGTTTGTTCTTGCTTTTAATAAAATGATAAAAAGGATGTTTTTAGAGAAAAATGACATTTTATTGTGCTTTTTTTCCAGATTTGATGGTGTTATGGTACAACTGTGCATTGTTGCCAAATGGCAAGAGTTTACAAAGTAATCCACTAAATTTTTTGAAAGAACTATCTACATTTTCTTCAAACATTTTCATCATTTAAGCAATTTCAAATAACAAAAAGACATTAAAACAATTGACCATGTTTAAGTAATAGTTCATGCAGGAGAGGGTTTGGTGTTACAGAAGAGAACTCAGGGTTTTGCAAAAGGAGGCCGCACAAAGTAACAAATGTAGGGGTGCCAGTAATTGTGGCGCACACAGATTTAAGACAAATCTTTGGTCTCACTTTATATAAGTCTCTCTAATAACTGTGTAGTTACATATGAACAACATATGCAACAACTATGTAACTACACAAGCGCATCTTAATAGTTGTAACAGCCTATTGCATCTCATGTAATTACACAAGGGTAATAATGTTAATATAATTATGTTTGTAATCAGACTGGAAGTGAAACTGTCTAGACGATACACTTGTGTAATTACATTAGGCAAAACTGAAGTTGATATGCATGTTTAATTACATAGGACCTACTGCTGTAATCCATCTGTAACGGTGACTAAATAATCAGTAGTTAAATTGTTGTTACATGTGTTATTCAAATAAAGGGAACACTTAAACAACACAATATAACTCAGAGTAAATCAAACTTCTGTGAAATCAAACTGTCCACTTAGGAAGCAACACTGGTTGACAAGCCATTTCACAGCTGTTGTGCAAATGGAACAGACAACAGGTGGAAATTATTGGCAATTAGCAAGACACACTCAATAAAGGAGTGGTTCTGCAGGTGGGGACCACAGACCACTTCTCAGTACCTTTCTGCTTTCTGGCTGATGTTTTGGTCACTTTTGAATGTTGGTGGTGCTTTCACACTCGTGGTAGCATGAGACGGACTCTGCAACCCACACAAGTGGCTCAAGTAGTGCAGCTCATCCAGGATGGCACATCAATGCAAGCTGTGGCAAGAAGGTTTGCTGTGTCTGTCAGTGTAGTGTCCAGAGCCTGGAGGCGCTACCAGGAGACAGGCCAGTACACCAGGAGATGTGGAGGAGGCCGTAGCAGGGCAACAACCCAGCAGCAGGACCGCTACCTCCGCCTTTGTGCAAGGAGGAACAGGAGGAGCACTGCCAGAGCCCTGCTAAATGACCTCCAGCAGTTCTGCAAGATGAAGGCATTGAAGCTATGAACCGGCCCGCCCGTTCCCCAGACCTGAATCTGATTGAGCCCATCTGGGACATCATGTCTCGCTCCATCCACAAACGCCACGTTGCACCACAGACTGTCCAGGAGATGGCGGATGCTTTAGTCCAGGTCTGGGAGGAGATCCCTCAGGAGACCATCCGCCACCTCATCAGGAGCATGCCCAGGTGTTGTAGGGAGGTCATACAGGCACGTGGAGGCCACACACAATACTGAGCCTCATTTTGACTTGTTTTAAGGACATCACATCAAGTTGGATCAGCCTGTAGTGTGTTTTTCCACTTTAATTTTGTGTGTGACTCCAAATCCAGGCCTCCATTGCTTAATAAATTTGATTTCCATTGATGATTTTTGTGTGATTTTGTTGTCAGCACATTCAACTTTGTACAGAACAAAGTATTCAATGAGAATATTTCATTCATTCAGATCTAGGATGTGTTATTTGATTATGCTTTTACAGCCTGTTTTGCTCATGTTTACCGGGGGTGCCAATATTCGTGGCAGGCGTCTACCTGCACGATATGAAGCTGTGTACAAAAAGGATTTCAATGTGACATCCGTGTCATTTCTTTAATATTTGCAGCTCCAAGGCAGACACGGACCCATATAGGCTACTTTATGGTGAGAAGAATGGAGTCTGTCTCAGAACCTTGCCCCAAACAATGCGTTCCAAATGAGATTCTCTCAGTTTTTCTTGCTTATATAATATCGCTTTCACACATCAATCTAAATACCACAATGCTATCTATTTTTAAACCATGCGGACAAAGCACTGCACTCAGTGTGGGGGATAAATAAATCTATTTCCTGCGGTATTCTCCTTTGGATAGCTGCTTCTTAGGCGAGCCATGGGAAGAGATGGGACATGGCCATATCTCCATATCTTATCATATCCCACTCAGCTCCAGAGGCAGGTAGGCAGAGCCCAGCAGTGGAGGGAAGGTCAAAATGTATAAAAGATGAGGACATGGGTCATTTAATGTGACCATCACCGGCTCTTCACACTGTCTGTAGCCATGAAATCCATTCATGTAGATAAAGAATGGAAGCCTCTGGAGAGGCTCGAGGCTCTAGGCAGCCCCGCATTATCCCCCCTTTCTCCTTCGTGAGCCTGTATAATGGAGGTGTACTACAAAATGTGACATCTCACTGTGAACGCTTAAGAATAATGGCTGGTCAAGAATGCATCGCTGAGAAGATAGGAAGAATGGCTTTGTTGGGAAATTATGACTAACGAGTGCAACGTGGTCTTTGTAATTTTTCACTCAGCCCGCTGATAAAGGGCAGGCAGCCACTAGCCGTAGATCATTCTTTATGACCGGGAGCTACATTGTGCATTTTTGATTTATCTCTTCACCCCTACTATGACCAGTGTGTGTATTTTTTTTGTTTTACTTTTTCTAAAGTTGCAATCTCCTTACCTAGTGTCTACTTTCATTTGTTTTCCCCGAGAGTCAGTAAAAGGAGATTGGGTGCTAATGTTCTCTTCCAGGAGAGCAGTAGCTTCAAACTCACTAATGACCCAATAACTCACTAATGGCTCCAAATGAAACATTCTAACATTCTTCTCAAGGCAGAGACACTGAAGCTCATCTGGTGTGTGTGTGTGTGTGCCCCCTGTGGGGAGTAGCAGGCCCTCTCACCCAAACACCCGTTCTCTGGCTGGCCCTCAAGGGCCCATCCTCCCCGTGAAGAGCCCCTGAAACCTCCACTCCAACCTGCCTAATGATCTCCGCAAGCAGCCCCATGCACTCTTAATTGGTCTACGGCACATATTCCTCTCTTAATAGAGATTTGGTGAATAGACCCTTCACCTACTCCTCCAGGGCAGGTTTGGAGTGGTTAACACTCTGGAAAGCGATTAATCTTTGCATCCATTAAATAAGAGAGTGAGCTGAATAGAGAGATCCTCATAAATGTTGGGGAAGATGGTGTCTGGAGGGCCGGCGGATTTACATCTGCTTGAAAATGCATGCCGTTTTTTTTGTTTTGTTTTTAAGCGATGCAGGTCAACATAGCCCAATATTCTGCAAAAGTCAGTGACCACTGGTCAAAAGTTAAACAGTTTGTCATTAACAGTGAAAAGCTACTTAAAGCTTTCGTCTTTGAGAGAGAGGAGGAAATCAAGCTGCTTTAGATCTGAAAACATCCACAGGTGTTTCTGTCCGTGCTTCCACCGTGAGACCACAAAGCGCTATGGGTCTGAAAGGACGTGTTGCTGTCAGGAAGCCTCACTGAGAAAAACAAACAGACAAAAAGGAAGAGCAAAGAAGACGCTGGTGTTCTCAGAACAGTGGAGTAGCCATAACAGAGACTAACTGAAAGCCATCCATCCATCCATTTTCCAAGCCGCTTCTCCGTCAGGGTCGTGGGGTGGGGGTGGGGGGTGCTGGAGCCTATTCCAGCAGTCATTGGGTGGAAGGCAGGATACACCCTGGACAGGTCGCCAGTACATCGCAGGGCAGACAGACAGAAACAGACAGTCACTCACACCCAGGAGCAATTTAGCATCTCCAATTGGCCTGACTGCATGTCTTTGGACAGTGGGAGGAAACTGGAGAACCCGGAGGAAACCCACGCAGACACGGGGAGAACATGCAAACTCCACACAGAGAGGACCCCGGTCACCTGGCCAGGGAATTGAACCCAGACGACAGCGCTATTTAAACACCTCAGTGTCGCTGCTGGACTGAGAATAGTCCACCAACCAAAAATATCCAGCCAACAGCGTCCTGTGACCACTGATGAAGGACTAGAGGATGACCAACACAAACTGTGCAGCAGCAGATGAGCTGTCGTTTCTGACTTTATATCTACAAGGTGGACTGACAAGGTAAGAGTGTCTAATAGAGTGGACAGTGAGTGGACACAGTGTTTAAAACTCCAGCACTGCTGCGGCGTCTGATCCACACACAAACACTCCACCACCATGTCAATGTCACTGCAGTGCTGAGAACGGTCCTGTGGTTGGTCATTGAAGCACAGGGTGAAATGGGGCTAATAGAGTATGCAGAGAAACAGATGACCTACAGTCTGTAATTGTAGAACTACAAAGTGCTCATATATGGTCAGTGGAGCTGATGAAATGGACAATAAGAGTAGATATGAAGAATGAATAATCTTAAAGCTGCTTTGACTGGAAATTAAAGAAGTGAAAGGGTGGTCTCTACAAACCTGAATGCTGAAGCTATATTAACTCCTCCGAAGATCATGTCACAAGCTGTTTCAATGATGGTGCTGGGGTTAAAATGATTTTGAAAGCAGTGCCTCGGAGCACCGGACACCCTCGAAAGAGATTCTCCCTTCCCCGACTTCTGGCCAACTCCGTTGCCTCGGGCTACTTTATTTCAATTTGATTTTGCCTTCTGGACTGGATTAAACACAAGAAATGGCCAATGAAATAAGACAAACTCCAGATTAAATCCATTCTGAAGGGCTGAATCTGATAAAAGACACTATGCCCTCCTCTACAGTGGAGTCCGTTTTTCCTTCAACTTGATCTCCTTCTCCTACTCAAGTATACTCTCCGGCCACTTTATTAGGTACACCTTGCTAGTAAAAGGTTGGACCCCTTTTGCCTTCAGAACTGTCTTAATTCTTCGTGGGAGACTTTCAACAAGGTGTTGGAAACGTTCCTCAGAGATTCTGGTTGGTTATTTGTATTACTGTTGTGTTTCTATCATCTGGAACCAGTCTGCCCATTCTCCTCTGACCTCTCACATCAACAAGGCATTTTCGTCCACACAACTGACCGCTCACTGGATGTTTCCTCTTTTTCGGACCGTTCTCTGTAAACCCTAGAGATGGTTGTGCGTGAAAATCCCAACAGATCAGCAGTTTCTGAAATACTGGTTGTAATGAACAACCACGCCATGTTCAAAGCCCCTTAAATCCCATTTCTTCCCCGTTCTCAGCAAGTTGTCTTGACCACCTCTACACGCCTGAATGCAGTGAGTTGCGGCCGTGTGATTGGCTGATTAGCTATTTGTGTTAACAAGCAATTGAACTTATTGTACCTAATAAAGTGGCCGGCAATTGTATACCTGCATATCGCTCTCATATCTCCATTTTTTGTTTTTCAGTTTTTGACATCATTTGAAAATACCTGGTACCCTTTACACTGTGTCTAAATTTAAAAAAAAACTGACCCAAAATGGCTTGGGAAAAATTCTGGTTCCATTGACTTACATTAAAAGTAAAGTAGGTTTTTTCCTTCTCCTGTAAAGTTACCATTTTGGAGATACGAGTGTTTTTTTCAGACAACAGCGATATGCACTAAAACTCTTGTCACTCAAAATGCATTCCTGTGTGTTCTTATATTCTTGCAGATCAATGACTAGCCAACAAGAATGACTTGAAAGTCTGACTCATTCATTACAACATCATTGCTGTCGGGGCACTTTCAAGAAGCAGCTTACTCACATGCTGCATCAGTGAAAAAACAAACTTTATTTCCTACTAGACATTGACTTCGTTATAGGTATGAATTATTATGATATAGTTATGAAAAACATCACATCATTTGTATGGTACCAAAGCATTCATGTGGTCCACGTACTATACACTGTGTGCAGAATTATTAGGCAAATGATTATTTTGATCACATCATCCTTTTTATACATGTTGTCCGACTCCAAGCTGTATAGGCTTGAAAGCCAACTACCAATTAAGTAAATCAGTTGATGTGCATCTCTGTAATGAGAAGGGGTGTGGTCTAATGACATCAACACCCTATATAAGGTGTGCTTAATTATTAGGCAACTTCCTTTCCTTTGGCAAAATGGGTCGGAAGAGAGATTTGATGGACTCTGAAAAGTCAAAAATGTTTCATGGCAAATAGCCAACAGGGTCGCAAGAAGCGTGTTGAAAAAAAAGGCGCAAAATAACTGCCCACGTATTGAGAAAACTCAAGCATGAAGCTGCCAAGATGCCATTTGACACCAGTTTTGCCATATTTCAGAGCTGCAACGTTACTGGAGTATAATAAAGCACAAGGTGCGTGATACTCAGGGACATGGCCAAGGCAAGGAAGGCTGAAAAACAACCACCTTTGAACAAGAAACATAAGATAAAACGTCAAGACTGGGCCAAGAAATATCTTTAGACTGATTTTTCTAAGGTTTGATGGACTGATGAAATGAGAGTGACTCTTGATGGGCCAGATGGATGGGCCCCTGGCTGGATCAGTAAAGGGCAGAGAGCTCCACTCCGACTCAGACGCCAGCAAGGTGGAGGTGGGGTACTGGTATGGGCTGGTATCATCAAAGATGAACTTGTGGGACCTTTTCGGGTTGAGGATGGAGTGAAGCTCAACTCCCAGACCTACTGCCAGTTTCTGAAAGACACCTTCTTCAAGCAGTGGTACAGGAAGAAGTCGGTATCGTTCAAGCAAAACATGATTTTCATGCAGGACAATGCTCCATCACACGGATCCAAATACTCCACAGCGTGGCTGACCAGTAAAGGTCTAAAAGAAGAAAAAATAATGACAAGGCCCCCTTGTTCACCTGATCTGAACCCCATAGAGAACCTGTGGTCCCTCATAAAATGTGAGATCTTCAGGGAGGGAAAACAGTACACCTCTCTGAACAGTGTCTGGGAGGCTGTGGTGGCTGCTGCAGAATCTATGGATGGAAGGCTTTTGGGTGTCATCGTAAAGAAAGGTGGCTATATTGGTCACTGCTTTGTTTTTGGTTTTTGAATGTCAGAAATGTTTATTTCTAAATGTTGTGCTGTTATATTGGTTTACCTGGTGAAATAAACAAGTGAGATGGGTATATATTTGGTTTTTATTAAGTTGCCTGTGAATTCTGTATAGTAATATCATCCTAAGATAGCCAAATCTAAAAAAAAACCCACTCCAACTTCCAATAATATTAAGCTTTGACATTTATGAGTCTTTTGGGTTGATTGAGAACATAGTTGTTGTTCAATAATAAACAGAATCCTCTCAAATACAATTTGCCTAATAATTCTGCACATACTGTAGTCTTTATGTTAGGTGACTAACTGTGAATTTATCACTGGTGAAATTAGCTGAGCACAGACCACTGTGCAGTAGCAAGTAAAGCACATCTCACACTCTTAGTCTCTTATGCATTCATTCTAGTAAGGTAACTAGACAAATATATTCTTTCCAAGAGCTGAAGTTTGTTGGTATTTATAGCCTTTCTCAAACTTTAGGTGTGCAATTTGCGGTTTTGCTTAAGTGTACACTAAGATCACACATTTCTGAATTATTCGAATGTTCACAAATCTGCCTGAGCACTGTGAAAATGCTAATATATATTATCAGAATTATAGGCATGAGTCACTGGGGTGGTATCCTCAAGGTTACATCTCAGTACCTTTAGTCAGGGAACATAACTGAGCCATAATCCATTGAAATGATATTTTCTAAGCTGTACTGACTCCACACACCTGCCTCGCCTCCGGGCTTTTATGTTACTGTTCTGTTTTAAAACATTAGATTATGAAAAGGTACAAATACCAACTTTTCACCTGGGGAAAATGTATTTAAGGTTCACAATTGGACCTTCTAACCACTGTTGTAGCTTTGAGGGAGCATTTTCTTTGTTTGTGCCTTGATGAACAAAAAGTGACCCTGCATAGAACCTTTATTTCTAACAAGGTACAGTAACATGCGGGAGTTAGAGAGCACCCTGCATTTATTTCATTTCCAGTCACAAGAGCCATTAAGCACCAAAAAGGGAGAAAATATGATAAACAAAAAACTGAGTGTTTCCAAGAAATCTGCAAGGATATTCTTCTACATCTCCACAGTCTTAAACGGTGATTGTATTTTCTGTTTCTCATGCTCCAGGTTACTCCAGCAGCTTCTTTCTTTGAAGAAAGAAGCATTTTCTTTTCTCAGTGAGGTTCTTCTTGAACAGCTACACATCCTTCCAGACCCACAGCGGTGAGTGGTCTTCTCACAGTGGAAGGATGGACAGAAACACCTGTGGGTGTTTTCAGATCTGAAGCAGCTTGATGTTCTCCTCTCTCTCAGAGATGAAAGCATTAAGTGCTGTTTATCTGATGGGACAGTTTGGTGGTCTACCAAGTCTTGCGTGGTTGTTAGAAGTTCCATTTTCGAATATTTTTTTAATTGAGTGTGTTTCACTTTGTCTTTAACTGTCTTCCTCATGCAGGTGGATTATTTTATAGCGAACCTTCTCAGAAATGTCTCCAGAAAAACTTGTACACAATGGCTGTTTTTACTGGAAATAAAATTGTTTCTTATAAGGTTCTTTAGTAAAGACAATAGTGCCATATAGGACCAGAACCACTTGCCTAAATGGTTCCTTGCCTGGTGAAATGTTGTTTCAGATTGATGGAAAATGTGTTTTATATATATGTGTGTGTGTGTGTGTGTGTGTGTGTGTGTGTGTGTGTGTGTGTGTAAATAATGTACAGGTTCTCGGAAAATGGTTCCATAAAGCACTAAAAAGGGTTCTACTATTGTCATGATGTCAAACCTGTGTTGTTACTATATAGAACCTTTTCAAAAGGATTCTATTCTATTTATCTTTATCTTTTCAATGATTCATTAGTAAACACAATGGTTCTGTTCAGAACCTATATAGAACTATTTTCATGGTTAAATTAGACTTTGCATGGTAGAACGGTTGCTCAGATTGATTGGGAATGTGTTGTCTATGGTTCTATGTGGTGCAATATAAAACATTTTGGAAAAACGGTTCTACATAGCAACAAAAAGAGTCCTGCAATTATTATGATATAGTGAACCACATACAACACATTCTCCATCAATCTGAAGAACTTTTCCATGATATTAAAACTTTTCCATCATGAAAAGGGTTTTATGAGTGTTCATGGTTCTATATAGATCAATGTTTTTTACTATAGTTCCATCTTTTCTTGACCCCTTTGTGGCGTTTATGTCTGTGGCACCAATGTTTAATGTTTAACAGAAAAAAATATATATATACAATTTATTATTATTTCAACCTTTCTTGGCCTTTGCTCATTTTCTGTGAAGAACATATAAAATAACACATTTTCAGTGTCTTCACTTGGGCTGAACCCACAGGGTGTAAAAGTGTGGAGGTACTGTGTTCTTCACTCTGTTCACTACATGGCCTGCTGTTAGTGTGTGTATGTGTGTGTGTGTGTGTGTGTGTGTGTGTGTGTGGGTGGACAACATGGATAGGCTGCTGACTGGCTACAGCTGCTAAAGGAGAACCCTTCACTGGCCACTTGTGATATTTTAAACATGTGGTCTATTTAACTGTTATGTTTGTATTGATATAAAGAAAACAATAATGTGGCGGGTCCACCAGACCAATGAGTAACAACATCAAGACCACTCAAGGGTTGAGTGTGTAATTGGTCTTAGTTGAGAACAGAGACTAACTTTGGCAAGACCAGTGGTCCGAGTCCAAATGTTATAGTCTAGGATGATAGAACAAATATCCACTCTCAAGCACCGCAACACTAGTTTGCTACTAAAAAACACACTCATGTCATCAACATGTCAATTTCGCTTTGTTGTGTATCCCAATGGTTCTCAAACTGGTCTTAAAGACCACCCAGATGGTGCGCGCTTTTGCTCCGACCTAGCTTACAATCCATAGAGATAAAAATATGGCTTGTTTTGGAAGCTCTGAGGGCCACTGATGTAGCTGATACGAACAGGCCTGTAGACTAGCTGTCCGCAAAATAAGAGCTTAGTAGAAAACATCCTCTGTTAAGACAGATTAAATAAACCTCCCCTGCATTCTAAGCAGCTACTTTGCCATTTCTGACTCATCTGAAGAAAGGGACAGACAAATGTCAGAAAAAATTTATGCCATGCGTTTGCCTTGGGCCAGCGGTCAGGCCAAGGGCAGAAATTAAGGATCCAGCTATATAAATAAATAAGCGGAGGAACGGTCAGAGGGCAGATGGAAAGTCATTGGGAAGACACTGTTGACTGAGCAGACGCTTGCATTGCCAGAGAACATCACTTGGCCGCCTGGGGTGATGTCAGCTGTCAGTTTAAAGCAGGCGCTGTGCACATGTCCACAAGGCTGATCGTCAAAACCCATCATTGGGTCAAGCAGATAGATATTTTGTCACCAGCGAGTGTGGCGAATCCCCCCGTGCACCGCACCAGATAAATGAAGATGAAAAAAAAAAAAATCAGCCATGCTAGCATGTGTTTCTCCGAGTTAACCAGTGAACCCAGAAGCTGTGAAATTCTCGTAGCGCTCGATTGAGACCCAAAGCCAGAAACAACTGGAAACACAACTCCTTCCTCCTGTTCAAAACAGCCTCCCTTTTCCTTTAAGCACCAGCGCCCGTTGGTGTAAAAGCACTGACCTGAATTGTTGGGATGACGTCCCGGTCTACCACCCTGCTCTGTAATTCATCGAGAGAGAGCGCGAGACAGAGAGCTATTTTTAAAGATCTGGAGATGCAAACCACCTCCTTCAAACCACCTCCTCCCTTAGTCATTGCATCCTTTGGAAGTGTGATTTTCTAGAAGTGAGTTCATCTTTTGTCCTGAATGGAAAAGACTGGACACACCTGACTTTTTGTCTTTCATAACAATAAAAGGATTTTTTTTTGTCCATATAATATCATTTCAGTATGTAATGTGCTCAAACTTTACCTTCATTACAGCTTCCATTCTTCCATTCTTTTCAGGAGACTTGCTATCACAAGGGATAAAAAAAGTCCTGTGAACAAAAACATTTCATTTCAGATCTACAGTAGATTTTTTTATTCAGATCTACAGTAGATCTTTTTATTCAGATCTACAGTAGATCTTTTTTCAGATCTAAAGTAGATCTTTTTATTCAGATCTACAGTAGATATTTTTCAGATCTAAAGTAGTTTTTTTAGATCTAAAGTAGATCTTTTTATTCAGATCTACAGTAGATATTTTTCAGATATAAAGTAGTTTTTTTAGATCTAAAGTAGATCTTTTTATTCAGATCTACAGTAGATATTTTTTCAGATCTAAACTAGATTTTTTCAGATCTAAAGTAGATCTTTTTATTCAGATCTACAGTAGATATTTTTTTCAGGTCTAAAGTAGATTTTTTTAGATCTAAAGTAGATCTTTTTATTCAGATCTACAGTAGATATTTTTTCAGATCTACAGTAGATCTTTTTTTTTAAGATCTAAAGTAGATCTTTTTATTCAGATCTACAGAAAATATTTTTTCAGCTCTAAAGTAGATTTTTTCAGATCTAAAGATATATAATTTTTTCAGATCTAAAGTAGATTTTTTTTCCACATCTAAAGTAGATCTTTTTTCCGATCTAAAGTAGATCTTTTTTTCAGATCTAAAGTAGATCTTTTTCAGATCTGAAGTAGATCTATTTTGTTCAGATCTAAAGTAGATCTTTTTTCAGATCAAAAGTAAATCTTTTTTTTTCAAATCTTTATTTTCTCTTCTCTCTTGAAGATAAAAGCTTTTAGTACTATTTATCTCCTCATGGCAAATTCAGTGGTCTGCAAGGACGTGCATTGTTAAAAGTCTCATTTTGTCCCTAATTTTATTAAGTTCACTTGTGAAATGAATAACTTGTACTTGGCAAGTTTGGTTCAAATTCAATAATGAAGTGCTTGATTTTTGCAGTAATTTAATGTGTTCAAAAATTAGACAGATTGCAATAGCTTAAGTAAAACAGACTAATATGATTGTAAGTTGTCAAACATAATTCCTACATTACTACATTTCTTAAACCCTCAGAGACCCTTTCTTGCAAAATTGTGACATCTTTTTAAAGCACTCTGTTTATGCTTTTCCCAATAAAACTCTGTCTTAGCAGCCAAACCTCTAAAGTGTATCATAGCATCATCTATGTTGAGCAAAATTTAATACTCACAGCATGCTGAAATCAACACCAACAAGAAGTCTGCTTCTTATTGACATCAAGACTAGACACACCTCACTTTGTCTTTCATAACAATAAAAGGAAATGTAACAATTTGTTTTCAATTTTCTGAATAACTAAATGACTGTACACAAAGGCATTCGTGGTGGCTTGATGTGAAGTAATGGATTTTATATATTTTTAAAACGCAATTGTTTACGGGCTCTTTAGCAAAGTGTATGAATATACAGAGAATGGTGACAAGTTAATTAACTGAATGCAAGAATGGTTCTGTATATAGTTAAATACTTCTTCAGTGTTTTGTTTCGTTTTATACAACCTTTATCTTTAAAAAAAAACCCTATTACATGCAAAACCCAGTACATATAATGAATAAATTATATATATTTTTAAATAATAATAATTGAAATACACAAACATTTACATATAGCTCATAACTATTTCATGTACTAACTTGTTTAGCTTATAGCATCAAATGTGATTCAGTAAATGTTTCATGTTTCATATGAAACCACTTGGAATTAATTATGCAAAAGTCTTTAAAAAAATGTCACCTTTAGAACTCTTCTGATCTAAAGACTTGCTTAGATGACTGAAATATAGTTCAAGTTGTATGTAGATAGATAGATAGATAGATAGATAGATAGATAGATAGATAGATAGATAGATAGATAGATAGATAGATAGATTCTAAATTGTGGAAAGTATTAAAATTAAAAAAAAATTCCAGTGGGTTGTGATGCCCAAACTTTTGATTCATATTGCATTTGTAACTTTTTAACAATTTTAGGCTTAGGTTTAGGGATAGATTTAATAAACTCCTTCACACTAGACTTTGTTCAGTTCAGTTCAGTTTACTGGAAATTTAGTTGAAGGTTACTTAAAGACCATGTGGACCATCCAAATAACACTTGAAGATATACTGAATATTTACAAAGCATCTCCATTGGACCATCAAAGTAAAGTGTTACTGAAAATTAAAAAATGTAAAAATGTTAAATGAATGAAAATCTAAAACAAATCAACGTCAGAATTCCTCCGTGTCAGTCGTAGCTCGCCTGTCGGTTAGTGAGGACTCCTCTAAGGCATGCATACCAATTAGATCCAGCACCAGGCGCGAATATCAGCACCATCTACTTCAGTGAGTGAAGCCACGGCTTCTAGAGCAGCTCCACAAAGGCCCATTGTCTCTGATCTATTAAGCCGAACGGTGCTGTGAAATCAAAGAGTAAGCAGCTTGGCAATGGAGCCACTGTGTTTTTTGTTGGATTTTTTGAGTCGTCACTTTTGTAAGCAGCGGGCCACTTATCTTTTTACACATCGTAAAACGAGGCCTGGTGAAAGGACACCATTCACTACCTCCCTACTCCACCCGCAACAATAAGGCATTGTCAGGATCACTCCATAAATTGGCAGCTCTAGAGCGCCTTATCTGGTTGAACCGCGCTCATGTCTTTCTATTAAAGATGGCCCATTTAGAATGTTTCAGCTGTAAAGCATGAAGCCTTCATGAAAGAAAAGAACCTTTTCTTCCAGATGAGGTTCACACATGTAAGTCCTCAAGTGGAATAAATCAGAGGGCACAGGGACTTGTTCGGAGAGGTCTGAGGATGAAGAGTGTAAATTGAATCACTGCACTATACAAAGTGTATGGGTTAGATTTCTTTCTTACAAAATCTGATACTTGTTAATATTGGCTGATATACAGGACCCAAAAACTCAGGGACTGCATACTAAGTCTTATTATTCAGTAACTACAGGGACTTCAGTGCAAACTGGTTGAACTACTCTTAGGTTATAAAAGTGCATAATTACACATGTAAGGTGTTAATTCCAGCCAAAATAGCCATTAAGTACAATTACATTAGTTTTACAGGGGATGGAAAAAATGTTCTTTACTTTTAATGGAAGTTAATGTAAGGAGATTTTATTCCAAGCTATGTTGGAAGGTTTGTACTGTTTTTTGTTTCTTTGTTTTGGTTTGTTTTGATGTTAACCAGAAATGTCTCTATAATCAAATATAAGCTCACTGGACAAAAATTGAATCACCTCTAACTGAAATGTACATAATAGGGTGTAATACCTCCACGGGCACAAAGAGCAGCTGTGATTTGATTTGGTGTGGACAGGACATGTTTCTCGATGAAGACGACATCAATGTTCAGCCGTACCTGCATCAAAGAACTGCACAGTTTGGCTAGATTTCGTTGTTCCAAGCAGTCCCACAGATTTTCAAGAGGATTCAAATCTGGGGATTTTGCAGGCCAATCCAGATGTGTTCATCGTGACACTCAGCCACATTTGCAGCTATGGGAACAAGAGAATTTTCATGTTGGAATACAGGGACATGACAGTTATGTTGGTAAGATGATGAGCAAAAGGCAAAACCTGGTTGTCCAGCAGCTCAATGTAGGCACTGTGGTTCAAATTTACTGCCAACCAAAGGACCCATTTCTGCATAATGAAAGCTCCACCAGAATATCACAGAGCTCCTCCAGGTTGAACCAGCCATTGAAGGCTTGCTGGGGTCTATGATGAACACAATGCCTAGTGTCATTGACACACAGGCAGAAATGAGATTCATCTGACTAGTTAACAGGTTTACAGTCATGAACAGTTACATGTTTGTGTCTCTTTGCCCACTTTAACCAGGCAACCCATTGAACAGAAGTGAGTAAAGGCCTCTTACATGCCAGTCTGCCCTATATGTTGATGGTATGCAGGAGTGTTCTTTCAGAAATTGGTTGTGAAGAACCTGCGTTGACTTCTAAAAGCAATTCTTGCCTGGAAATGAAGCGATTTTTATTCACACACTGGTGTTTCATCTTTTGGCCTTTAGTCTGATGAGAATTTCCTGTACACTGGGATTTTTGCCACTGCTGGTCGACCTGTATGACCATACATTACAATAGACCTACAAATTCAGCTACTTCCTCCATACAAATGTAATCATTCCTTTTCACAAATCATTAACATCTGCTTATTGACCCATTCTCCACACACTGAATGAAACGTTAATCGTGCCATCTTTTCTCAATCTATGAATCCGATATTTACAGCTTGATCAACCTCTTGCAGCAGCATCTGCTGGAACCTGACAGTACTAGCACCATAAGCATGCATTTTTTTGTCAAGGGAGCCTAATATCACCATATGGTATCATTTCAGTATGTAATGTGTTCAAACTTTACCTTCATTAAAGCTTCCATTCGTCCATTCTTCTAGGAGACTTGCTTTTATAAGGGATAAAAAACTCCTGTAGATGTTTTTTTTTTTTTTTCAGATATAAAGTAGAAAGAAAGCTTTAAATACTATTTATGGTATGTTATGGCATGGTTGTTAGGAATTTTATTTAAAAAAAATCACCTGTAAAATGAATAACATACTTGATGGCTAGTTTGATTCAAAATTCAATAATGAAGCGTGGTCTCTGATTTTTGCTGTAATTTAATGTGTTCAAAAACAAGACAGATTGCGATAGCTTAAGTAAAACAGACTAATAGGATTGTCAGTTGTCAAACACAATTCCTGACTCTTAATTACTACATTTCATAAATCCTCAGAGACCCTTTCTTGAAAAATTCTGAAAGCTGTTTAAAGCACTCTGTTTATGCTTTTCCCAATTAAACTCTATTTCTTAGCAGTAAGACCTTTAAAGTGTATCATAACATCATTTGTGTTGAACAAAATTTAATATTCAGAGTCTCACAACATGCCGACATCAACATCAAACAACAGGTCTGCTTCTTATGGACATCGTGACTGTGTTTTCAACAAAATGTGACAACTTTCCAAGTATTTGACCTGAGTTATTTTCCTACATTTAACATGTTTACTAGTTAAAAAATAAAAAATAAATGATAAATCATGTGCAAACACAAATGTGCTTTCCTTTTCAATGAATATGGCTTCATTTTTCAATGGGCTTCATCATTTTTTTTTAGAATTATTCACAACTACATTAGTTCCATTACATTACAACATTCCCACCCCCCCGCCCCCAACCCCCCCACCCCCCCCACCAATCTTTACGTGGTATTGATAATGCTGTTGGTGTGTTTGCTACCAAAATTAATAAAAAGAAATGTGTAACACCAGAATTTGGAGGGTTTTTTTATCATTATTATTCTGTTAATGATCTCTTATTTGTATTATTTTCTAACTCTAAACAGAAAATGTGTTCTTTTATTGTCATGCAGATGGCAATATTTGGATGAATGTGACATTTAACAAAGATCTAAGCACTTCAAGCATTTGTAGCACAAATTTGTAACACTAAATGCTAAACTTATCACTGCCAAGTATGTCCACTGCCGGACCACTGAGGAGATTATTAGCTTCGTCATCCATTAAAGGAATTTAATATCACATCAGATTAATAACTGTTCATCAGAGTGATTTATCAGAACTTCAGTGTTTGTAAAGGAGCTATTAATCGAGGTCTAATGAACATGAATTGTTTATATTATATATATATATATATCAATGTATAAGTAATTCAAGAAAACACTCCCCACACTATTACACCAGCACCTACAGGTTGAACTGTTGACATAAGTGAGGTTGTGTTTACGAATTCATGCTGTTTATTCCAAATTCTGACCCTTCCATCTGCATGTCGCAGTAGAAATCGACATTTCTCAGGCCAAGTGATGTTTTTCCATTTTCACTTTGTGTCCAATTTCAGAGAGCTTGTGCCTGGTGTCAGGGTTGGGACGTATTCGGAATACAAGTATTCAGAATATGTATTCAGAATACAGAAATTAAGTATCTGAATAAAGTCCAAGATACATTTTGTAAAGGTAGTTTTCTGAATGCAGTTACTTTATATGTCTCAAGGCCTAATGAACATTAAATTATACCAATGGAGCATCACCACAACCTGTCTGAGGGTTGGTGCCAACCACATATATCCCTTTAAGGTCACAATTTAACCATCTTCTAATCTTCTAATGCGTATTTTCCGGCATATGTCACAAAGCACAAGTGAACTCAAACTGGTTCCATGACCATGTCGATGAGTTACGGGCACATCGGTGGCCTCGTCTGTGATCATATTTGAATCTGACAGAGAATCTTTGGGATGCGGTAGGCTGGAAGATTCACAGCATGAATGTGCAGCTGACAAATCTGCAGCAATTATATGATGCAATCATGCCAACATGATCCAAAATCTCCAAGGAATGTTTTCAGCACTGTGGTCAATGCATGCCATGAAAAATTCAGGCAGTCCTGAGAACAAAGTAGGTCCTGCTCAATATTAGAATGGCACTCCTAATAAAGTGGATAGTGAGTGTATATCGGTCAGGCCCTAGCGTATTCTTGAGAATGTGTTCTCTTAGCAGAATAATGTCTCATATTCTCAGACAAAATATCATTTCTATCTCGGGATCATTTGCAATTTCATGAATGTGTGAAATACAATGCGATAATTCATAATCCACAATGCAGCAAGAATATTACTCATAGCCTTATCATCAGTCAAGTCAGGTGAGTGTGTCCATGTGTGTGTGTGTTCTGCGTGCGAAATAGGAGCATAGCTATGGGGGGGGCATGAAGAGGCTAGGCCTTCTCACTTGGAAGCCAGCCCTCCCTCAGATTTCTGACTACTCAGTAAGAAAAAGTTTTCAGAGACCAACAAAAATGTTACAAAATGGAATTCATTTCTTGTTTCCCTGCAGTGCAGGATGAATGCAAAGGCGCTGAGCTCTTTCATTCTTGGGCTTATATTTTCCCCCTAAACAAGCAAAAGTCACCATCAAAGCTCTGTTCAGTTTTCAGGGGACACGGTCACCGTGGCAGTGTTTACATTGCTGCATGTCAACATCATTGTTGTAATGTTGCAATTCTACAGTTAAGCATAGAATAATGCTTTCTTAACACCAACATGCAGCATTAAACACATCATCAGCCTGTTTGACCGTTTCTGTAGATGGTGGGAATTGCATTTGTCACATTGCCAGGCTTCACTTTAGCCTTGGGAAAAGTCTTGCATTACATTGTAGTAAAGAGAGAATGGATAGAACTGGGGGAGAAGAGGGCACAACCCAACACACTTTGTTTTTTGTGAAATAATTTTGAAAATATTTATGTTATAATTATCATATTTTTATACAAAAATTAGAGGAAGTGGAATGTTACAGTTCAGCCCATGGGTGGGGTTATCTGTAACAGACAGAGGGTTAGTTTAATAGTCTAACTTGGCAAAAAAAGAAAAGAAAAAAAAAAAATATATATATATATATATATATATTTTTTTTTTTTTTTTTTTTTTTTGCTTTGTTTTGTTTTTTGTTTTATTTGTTTGTTTGTTTTTTGTAGGACATAAAATATAGCAAATAAAAAACATCACACAACAGTAAAATATGGTATAAAATAAAATAAAAAAGATGCTGAGATTTTCGTTGGGAGTGACAAGGCTGGACAAGATTAGAAATGAGCAGATCAGAGGGACAGTGAAGGTGGAGCAGTTTGGAGATAAAGCCAGAGAGGCCAGGTTGAGATGGTTTGGACATGTGTTGAGGAGGAATAGTGGATATATTGGTCAAAGGATGTTGGAGATGGAGCTGCCGGGTAGAAGGAGAAGAGGTAGACCTCAGAGGAGGTTTATGGATGTAGTGAAGGTGGACATGGAGATGGTTGGTGTGAAAGTAGAGGAGGCAGTGGATAGGGCAAGATGGAGGCAGATGATCCGCTGTGGCGACCCCTAAAGGGACCAGCCGAAAGAAGAAGACACAACAGTAAAATATGGAACACTGTGTCATAAAATAACTACAGCTTTACCAGGTGTTCATGTACACGTTTAAAAAACCAAATTACTAACATCAGAAAGGTATTAACAAAAAAATACAGTCTTCAGATCTTTTCTCTTTTCATTTTAAAATCAGATTAAACATACGGAACTAACTTTACTTCATTTGTCTTATTTGTTTGTTTATTTGTGTGCTAAAGGTGTCTTAGCTGAAACGACTAACCCCGCAGTGAAGAGGCTGTACATAAGCCTAGCTGGCACATGCTGTGAGCTTATCAGCTGCTTTAAAACGGTGCTGCATTTTAGGCAGCAAGGCGGTGATTAAAGTAAGATAAAGTTGGATCCTGTGATTTGCATAAACAGCTGTAACTGATAAACTGCTTATATGCCCTGAAAACACTCTTAGAAACAGAACTCTTTAAAATGCTGATGAATCGCTCTGAATTTTGGTGGGAGCGTGTGGCTAGGAAATGTGGTAATGTGGCGAACAGCACATGCTTTAGACTTTATATAACAGCATAAAATGTCCATGTTAACCTGTGGCCTGCATTAGTTCTTTCCTATGCTCCCATGCCCTGTTAAATGCTCATCACACATTACTTGGATGGCCAACAGCATTATGGTTAGGTGAGGATTAGCTCTAAGGTTAGGGTTTAAATCCATTCTTTCACACTAAACCTGAAGTTCAGCTGAATTTAACGGACATTTAGTTGAATGTTACTTAACGGCCAGCTGAGAGCTTACAAAGCTCCTACGGTGGACCATCCACGTAACACTTAACTTTACAATGAATTGTACTTAATGGCTGTTTAATTGAATGACACTTGAAGATATACTGAACATTTACAAAGAATCTACAATGGACCATCCAAATAAAGTGTTACCAAATATCTTTATATCATATGGGATTTTTGTTTAGTTTACACACCGACTCTAAAAATCATGGATATATTCTCCTGCACAGCCAATCAACCTCATTTCAGGGTCTATTCATTTTGTAGGCAGCCAGCAGATGTAAAGAAAATAACATTGAACATTGTGAAAAATACACAGACTTCTATTACTAGTGCTGTAGAAGGTTAATTAGCCCACTTGAGATGGTGTGCTTTCAGCTGTGATAGTAATTAGATGGTAAAAAGAGATGTCAGGAAGCCTATGTTGGGCTTAAAATTCCAGTTTTTTTATGGTAGCTATGGTCAAGTAGGCTAGTTGGCTGGTTTGTGGTGGTGATCCTCACTACAGCCAGGTGATAGTGCTTTCTAGCACCCCCCCCGCAAAACTGTAACCAGGTCCCATCTTAATGTAAAATTCTGGTATGAAGGTGAGTGAGAGAAGAAGCTGTGTATAAAAGAGAGGAAGAGCATGAGAGTGGCATTGACAGCGCAAGAGCAGGTGAGAGAAAGAAACAGTGAAAGGGAGCGAGGACAAGAGAGAGAGAGAGAGAGAGAGAGAGAGAGAGAGAGAGGCAGAGATAAAGGGCGCAGACAGTTTGTCAGAGTGAGGGAGTGGCAGAGTAAAGCGCGTGTTAGATAGCTGATATCAGGTAGCCGACTGCACTTGGCTCTCAGCAGCCCCCAAATCCGTTAGGGCAGCTCCAGAGCTTTCTGCACTGCTGTCCCCTCAGTCCATCTGAATACACTCCCAGCACAGACTCAACTTTATCACAGCGATGTGAGGGGCGATGATAAATGCGCTTGCGGCAACTGGGCCCAGCTGATAAGCCATCCAATCCATTTAAATGAAATTTCATTCATTCCAGACATGACGGTACAGAAATAGACGCGCTGGGTTTTGGAATTAGGGGAGGGGGGGGAAAAACGGGGACGTCATCAAAAACTTAATGTGTCACACTTACACTTGCCATTCTGACTTTTTAGGCTCAAATTTTAGACCACTTCTCCGTCTGAATCCACAAACATGTGCAGGCATTGCGAAGAGACGTTGACAAAGATGTCTGCTAACACAATGATGCTCACATTGGTCCTCAGTGCCCCACATTTTTGCTCTGGTTAGGATCGAGTAAAAATGTGGACTCTGGGGGGCTCTCAGGACCAGTATGAAAACCGCTGGGCTTAGATACTCACACATATCATTAATTTGTGTACAAGAGGGCGGTGTCACGTTTACCGAACCAAAATTTACAGAAAACAAAGTAAAAACCTAGAAGCAGCAGCATGTTCAACCACCTCAGGAAAAACCATATGTTGCTTTGTAGTAGCAAGAGAATGGATTAAAGAACATTTTTTAATGATCTCAAGATCTTTTTATCATGCCGCATTTTGTTTAGTTCTTGTCCCGGCTGAAAACACTCTTCTGCACAACCAATCATCTTAGGGTGCGTTTGTACTTGTAATTCAGTTCACTGGCTATGGTCTTAAGTACAACCCCATTTAAAAAAAGTTGGGACACTGCAGACAAAATATATAACAGAATCCAGAAACACTGCCACCTTCTCTGGGCCTGAGCTCATTTAAAATGGACTGAGTCTTCAGTGGTCCGACAAATCAACAAATGAAAGTTTATTTTTGGAAATCATGGACACTGTGTCCTCCAGGCTAAAGACCACTCAGCTTGTTATCAGTGCACAGTTCAAAACCCAGTATTCATGATGGTATAGGGGTGCATTAGTGCACATGGCAGGGGTGACTGGCACATGTGTACAATACATATATATATATACAGGGTTTGGCAACATATGCTGCCATCCAGACAAAGTCTTTTTCAGGGAAGGTCTTGCTTATTTCTGCAAGACGATGCCAAACCACATTCTGCACACATTACAGCAGCACTGCTCTGTATTAGAAGAGTCCAGATGCTAAACTGTCCTGCCTGCAGTCCAGACCTGTCACCACTGAAAACATTTGGCAAATTATGAAATGGAAAATGACGAATGAGATAATGAACTGCCGAGCAGCTGAAATTCTATATCCAAAATGAATGGGAAAATAACTGCAATTGGTCTCCTCAGTTCCCAAATGCTTACAGAGTTTGCCCTGTCGCAACTTTTTTTGGGACATGTTGTAGGCATCAAATTCAAAATGTCAAATATTAAAAAAAAAAAACAATAAAATTAAAAGTTTCAATATTTGATATGTTGTGTTTGTAGTATTTCCCTTTGAAAACTAGTGATATATGATTGCCGTATCATTGCATTCTATTTTGATTTACCATCTGCACAGCGTCCCAATTTTTTGGAAATGGGATTGTTCTGCTTAGTGATCGCACGAACACATTTATAACACCAACATATTTAAACAAAAGTATTACACAACTGATTGGGCAGATTTTACGATGTACAATAACTGTGATAATGGCAAGTTGATTATTTTTATGTCATTGATCTGTCTTGTGATACTAGAGCAATAAGACACAGGACTCTAGTGGTTTTGCCCCATGCAAATCAGAGTGAAATCCCTGTGACAGCCTTGAGCGGCTTACAGCCTTCACAAAACAGAGAAACTTTAGCAACGTAATACAAAATCTAATTTATCTGGCCAGGCAAATGTGTATATTGTTATTTTTACTTTTCTTTTTCTAAAACTGCTTATTAAGAGCTTAGGGAGAAATCACAAAACACTTGCAGCATTCGAAACGCATCGTATCCACTTTCCAGAGAAGTTATTCATAGAGGAGACGATGGCTCATTCTGTTATTGGTACGTTTAGACATCTTTGGCCTGTATTGTATTCATACTTCAAAAGAATCACACCAGAGTTTGTTTTGAAGTGAACAGAGACCAGCCTGCTTTCCAGAGTTTGGATGGCAGCATTTTCACTTTCTCTCGTGAACCACAGTCACGGAGCAATTCCACCTGGGTTTATTTTAATCCAGTCAAATCAAATCAAACCTGCCAAGTTTCATTTCTGTATCTTATGTATTTCAGGACAGTATTTTAACATAATGACTTAGAAAGTAAACTTAGCATAACACTTTTGTATTATCACAGCATTTATGTAGCCAGCTAGATAATTCGTCCTGTCAGCCCTTAAACAGACTTACCGATATAATCATTCTTTCTTCATTTCATGATCCATTCTTTGTATTCTTTTTCTTTCATGATTTACAAAACCAAGATAAAGCAGTTAGTTAGCCACCTTTGCTTAGCTTTAGCTATAAACAGGTAGGGCAAGCAACTCTAACCACTAAGGCACAAACTAAAACTACAGGACACCCTCCATATATCAGTTCTATATGTTTCTATTTGAGTTTAAGAAGTACAGTTTCTATTAAGGAGAACTGTGGGGCTATGTGGCTGCAGACATTAACAGTTTTTCTTCTCTATAAGCAGGGGACAAGGATGCAAACTAATATCAGATGGCCCTCGGGCAGCTCTACATTAAAACAGATGTGATTCGGTAGTTGAAAATATCACATGGGCTCAGGAATACTTCTCAAAACCTCTGTCTGTGAACACAGTTCATTATTGCATCTACAAAAAAAAAAGTTAAAACTCTAAAACACAAAGAAGAAACCATATATAAACAGGGTCCAGAAACGCCGCCGCCTTCTCATTTAAAATCGACTGATGCAAAGTCCAACAAAACAAAATTTAAAATTCATTTTTTAGTTTGAAAGCCAGTATCTGTGATTGCATGGGTTTGCATGTCATGGGTGTCATTTTTCAGTTTTTGACATTGTTTAAAAATCCCGTTTTCCCTTTACATTTTGTGTAAATCTTGTGGTGAATGGACCAAAAGAAATGGCCCAAAATGACTTGGAAAAATGTCTGGTTCCATTGACTTACATTAAAAGTAAAGTAGGTTTTTTCCTTCTCCTGTAAAGTTACCGTTTTGGAGATACGTGGTTTTCTTCTGACAACAGCGATATGCTGAAATCAAGATGACATCTTTTTAGGGAAGGCCTTGATTGTTTCAGCAAGACAATGTCAAACCATATTCTGCAAGCGTTATTACAGCATGGGTCTGTAGTAAAAGAGTCCAAGGGCTAAACTGGCCTGCCTGCAGTCCAGACCTGCCGCTCATTAAAAACATTTGCTGTATTATGAAATGAAAAAATACTTATTTTTTAAACAAATAATCAAATTTCTCAGTTTCAACATTTGATATGTTGCCTTTGGATGGATATTTCCATCTTTCCTCAAGTACAGGATTAATGTATGGTAATATGCATATTCTTACAAATGGGCAGATATAAATTATATGAAAACCTGATCTCAAGGGCATCAGAATACTCCATAGAACTGATATTTAGTGTTATTAACTAGGTAGTCTTAGTTCCATTATCTTTGAATGATGCTTCATCGCAGTGTTATAAATGGAACAAATATCCATCACTTTATTTGGTAACAGTTTACTGTAGGATGCTGTTCATAAGGCTGAACACAACTGACATAACCCTACATAACTGTTTATAAATGCTTATTACAACAGGCGTCATCTGTCATAAAGGCTAACCTAGCTGACTTTGATCAAAACTTTGTAAATAATGACACTTACTGGAACAAGCATTTATGAACAGTTATGTCAGTTGTCATGACAAGCTTATGTAGGTGTCATGTCGCCTTATGAACAGCACTCTACAGTAAAGTGTTACCCTTTATTTTAGGCCCCTTGTGTCAACACAATGTCATAGTCGTCTCATGTTGTCATGTGATTACTGGGGTAAGCGTAAATATGCTTGTCAATGCTTATGCCTGTGTTACGAAGTCCCAATGTAGGTAGCCTTCAAATCAAGCGCTATGCGTGCATCTGCAGACACATAAATCAGCCTTAATTCTTCTGTACCGACAGCAGATGGACGGGTGTCTGCGCCACATTTAAAAGCACAAGCGGTTCCAGACCCAAGCGAAAGCTGTTCTACCTGAGCAACAGAGGTGCAGATCCGGCAGAACAAATGTCAGAGACCTGTCTGTGATTTGGCGGAGCCAGGGAGAAAGCGCTGATCTTTTGACAGCTCCCTACCTGTTGACATTCTCCCTGCTACCCTGAGGGCTGTCCGTACTCCCTGACCATCTGTGTGGATGTGGTAAGCCGAAGCACCGCGGGGGCCTCAGCGCATTAGCATTTCATTGTTCCTCTCTGCACATCTCTGTCTGTGCCTCGCAGACACACGTCCTCCATCCGCTCAGGTATTCGGAACCGGGCGCCATGCCCTGGGCAGCTAAAAGCTGCCTGTCACCTCTCGTCTCGCCCCTCGCGCCTCTTCCCATTCAAACGTCCACCTGGAGGGGCCTGTTCGGTGCTTGATATGCTTCAAAAGATTCATCGGCATGCGTTTGTAGGAGATCATCGAAATGAATTAACCTCGATGCAAAGAACCCCATGCTTGTGGATTAAACCGAACCAATAACATGACTCCTTGAAAACCTGGACACAAACACAGAAACCACAGAAACAAACAAACTAACAAACAAGTGTTCATGCCAAGGCTGTATACATATCTAATCGTATGTTTATCACATCCCAATACTGATTACTGTACTGTGTATAGTTTAATAATGTCAAACACAGGCTTCCAAGCGGCGCAACCATCTAATTGAAGTTGTAATTGACCCAAAATACCCAAAGAAACTCTCTAAAATTTTAGGCTTCTAAGGGTTAACAATAAAGTTTTACTGTGACAATAAAATGTGAAATACAGCGTGATGATTTGCATAAAAATATGCTAAAATTACAGACATAATTTTTGGCTCACAGCGAAAAAATCTCTCTGAAAAGCTCCTAGGGTTCCCCTCTGCTGTAATATCAATATATCCATAAGCTGAATCGTCTAGAACTGTATTGTCTTCTGAAAGCACTCCCACCCACACACATATCTCTAGGAAAGAGTAATACCTCTCAGACGGGACTTTATTACAGACGCGATCCATAACTCCATATCTGCTCCCTTTTTATCACTGTTAAATCAAAATGACTTTCAGCAGGCAGAGGAAATAATCTAAATAAATAAATCAGAACTCAGCTCTGTCCTCTCCTCCAGGCCGCATGTATCAGCAATGACAGGGAGGTTCAGGGGGGTCGAGCCATATTCCAGCCATAAATCTGCTGACATAACAGCAATATGAATCAAATGCATTATTGCACTCTAGAACAGTGCCCAAAAGGCTCTAACTCCCCAAGGCCAGGTGCAGGTCCGGGAGGATTTGCACATTCCAAGATGATGAGAGTGGACCGACTTTTTTATATGAGGAAGCAAATGGGAGGTTTATCAGGTCTGGACCGTCCCACAGATGAGAGGAGTTTTGGGGAATAAATATAAGCCCAGGGTGCCTGACAGCAGAACAAAAATAGAGTTCTCCATCATGACATTGAGCTCTTTGGCTAATGTGGACTGAAGCTGCCGATATGTGGGTCATTCTGCAGAAGGAAATGTTTGAATAGTCTAATTTCTTTTAAAATGTGTTGCCTTTATGTTACAAACTAAACATTTGAAATTCCAGAGCATAGAATAAAAGTGAAAGCACTCTAAATACCTTTACTTCATTAGGTGCATGGCTTTGGATATCCAAGTGATTTATTAAAACTACATGCAAAAACCAAACACTGATAACAACGTCGAATTTATGGATAAGGCAGGGGTCTCTTTCCCTGCCCTCATGCAGTTGAGAATTAGATTTTTAGGTCAAAATAAAACTAAATAATCCTCCTTTGCAGTAACATAAAGCTTTGCTTAACATTTTAACACACAGTTCCAACAGCAAATGGTCTGAAATGCTGGAGTTCGTTCATAATTGGTTTAAAATGCTATTGATTCACAATGTTGGGGACAAGTCTTGAGAACATGTAATGTTCAATAAGGAAAAGCAAAGTTTTATTATTATTCCCATTTAGGCACTTTTACACATATATTTATGGGGGTGGGGTTTCCAATGAGTTTAATCTGCCACGAGAAACTGTCAAACACTATAAAGTCGATGGATGAAGTCAGCTTCTTATTCTCCAGCTTCTTATTTGAATTTTCAGCTACACCTTAAATGGTGAAGCAGTTACATTCTAGCACCACAGGCACCGTTTAAGGTCGGAAAAGTTGAACAAGAAGCTGGTAAATGAGAAGACTTCTGTCTCATAAACACTTGAAGGTTGAGAGACATTTTACCCACTTTTGAGGAAAAGTTTCCTGTTGAAGATGCAAGAAAAGCAGCTGAAGTTTAGAGCAAAGTAATTCTGCGTTTCTTCATCTGTACCAGTATGTTAGCACATACTGAAACATATTTATAGCCAAGATGGTAAATGTTACTTCAATAAAATGGAAAAGGTGTGGGTTAGGGTTGTTAAAATGGTAATGGTGTTACTCCCAAGGTGGATTGATCTTTGTTGAAAGAACAGATTGGCTCTTCTTAACATTTGGGTTACCTCTAATCTAAGGTCACAAGGTTGAAATCTTAAAATTAGACCCTTGAGGACACTTATCTCATTATATGCCAATGGAATTGGCCTAAAATATACATTTTATCATTTAATATATAAAACAATCTCTTCTGATCTAAGCGTTCAAGCATTATTCATATTCATGAATATTCATATTCATTATTGTTCATTTAAAATGCCTAGCCATAGCGTACTATAGGGTAAAGCGTATCTAGTTTCAGACTGTCTACATTTGTCAATAACACAATTTCACAGCCCTTTACAGAAAGACAATAAATTTTAAATGTTTTTATCAAATATATTTATGCAATGTATGAAAATGGCCAAGAAATGTACTTCCTAAATATATTTTTTTAAAGTTTATTTTTTTAAATGTTCTCCAAATGTATTCATTACATTTATTTTGCAATGTAAAAATGGCCAAAATGCATCTGTTAAATATATGTTTAGTGTATTTATGTGTATTTGTTATAATATTCTTTCAATTTTATGTAGTTTTAACAAAGATTACAGAGCTAAATGTACATGAGCTGAATGAACGAAAGTGCTGTACCCATTAAATGTAGTGTTTAAAATTTATGGCAAAAACAATCAGGACAATGTGGTTATTTTGCAGTTTATTAGTATGCTGGCTGGTTAGCATAAATGCAAATCAATTTAAAGTTTTATTTAGTTTTAAAGAAATTCGATCTGTAACTTAAAAAACTTTGACTACATTAGCTAATCACTAAAGCTAAGTTAGTAAGTTCACTACAAGAACCTTAATGCAACACCCTCAAAGTCAACACTGTGAAAGACGGCAGTAAACCGATTTCAATCTTTTTTCTTTTCTTTTTCTAAATTTTTCTGGCTGAACTTCTGAAAGTCAGTCAGTTGTGCATCCAAGTCAAGTTGCCAGTTAGCATGCAACTCCAGTATAACAAGCTCTCATGATTTGACAGCTGAATGTCACTCCCAACACAACCAGGCCAGTAATTGGATGGATGGATGGATGGTTGTTACTGGCCTGGTTGTGTTGGGAGTGACATTTTCTAAGCCGCTTCTCTGTCAGGGTCACGGGGGGGGTGCTGGAGCCTATCCCAGCGGTCATCGGGCAGGATACACCTGGACAGGTCACCAGTCCATCGCAGGGCAGACACTCACACCCAGAGGCAATGTAGCATGTCCAATTGGCCTGAATGCATGTCTTTGGACTGTGGGAGGAAACTGGAGGAAACCCACGCAGACACAGGAAGAACATGCAAAACCAGCAGGGGAATCGAACCCAGGCGACAGCGTTACCCACCACACCACCGTGCCGCCCCCCAGGTCAGTAACATGTTGCTGTTATTTCTTAATGTACATAGAAAGAAACTGGTACAGGTAAGTTCAGAAAAAACACGTTCAATATTTTTTAAAAAAGTGACACTTTTTAAAGCATATCACTACTGATGGAACAAAACCTTGCATCTCCAAAATAGTAACCTTACAGGAGAAGGAAAAAACCTACTGTACTTTTAATGTAAGTCAACAGAACGAGACATTTTGGGCCGTTCCTTTTGGTCCATTCATCATGATAATTTACATCCAATCTAAAGGGCAACAGGCATTTTCAAATTCTGTCCAAAACTAAAAAAATGACTAAAATGGAGATATGAGGTTTTGTTCCAACAGCAGCGATATGAATTTTTAATGAGTGGACTTTAATTTAAAATGTTTTAAAATAAGACATTACTCACTGCAAGATCAAGAAATGGCAGTGGGTGGTTGATTATTTCTCTCTGAGGTATCCAGCTGAGGTATTGATCCCATTCAAAGAGATTATTTGTGCGTTTCTGCATAAATAGTGACATTAACTGTTTCATTTTTCAATGTAATTTTGAAGATTAGTCTTGGTAACATGTAATGCTCAATACCAAACAGCAAAGTTTCATCACAGGATTAAAATAGATGAGTTGTATTAAATTTGATGGGTGTAGATATGTTTAAAATTCCCATTTATGCACTTGTAAAAATATATTAACAGGGAGGGACAGTGTTTTGAACAACTTTTCTAGATTGACAAATGTACAGATGTCTCTCTTTTGAAACAAACGGAACATT
Source organism: Pygocentrus nattereri (assembly GCF_015220715.1). Classification (NCBI taxonomy): domain Eukaryota; kingdom Metazoa; phylum Chordata; class Actinopteri; order Characiformes; family Serrasalmidae; genus Pygocentrus; species Pygocentrus nattereri. The sequence goes on from NC_051229.1 coordinate 30,075,361, forward strand.
TTCTTCTCTTCGTCACCAGAATATCAAGTTAAACTTCACTGATCCTTTATTGAAGCTTTAGTGCTGGGATCCAGATCCTGTGCATGAATTAATTATTGAGCTTTCTACATGCTTAAAGGAATCGTTTGACGTGCAGTTTTATCAAATGTAAGTCCATCAGCCAAGACACGTTTGCTTCTTCAGTTTTGCACTGGTGCTGTAAGACTATAAGTAGTATAAGCTTATACGATTAGTAATTAGCGATATGCAAACTGCTTGATTAAATCATCAGACACAAGTTTCAAACTGTGTCTAGGTTTTAAGTGACATAAAACAGGCTCGCTTGTGTGGTTTCTGGCACTGAACAACAATCTGTGGTATATAAAAATGGGCAAAACCAGTGGCTGTTGGCCCTGTACACGCATTACACATCTGTCTCACTAGCCTAGATGAGCAGTGTGTCTCTCTCCAGTCTGTCTGTGTCCTTAACCTAGCTGGTCAGTGCAGCTCTCTCCAGTCTGTCTGTGTCCTTAACCTAGCTGGGCGGTGCAGCTCTCTCCAGTCTGTCTGTGTCCTTAACTTAGCTGAGCAGTGCAGCTCTCTCCAGTCTGTCTGTGTCCTTAACCTAGCTGGTCAGTGCAGCTCCCTCCAGTCTTTCTGTGTCCTTAACTTAGCTGGGCAGTGCAGCTCTCTCCAGTCTGTCTGTGTCCTTAACATAGCTGGTCAGTGCAGCTCTCTCCAGTCTGTCTGTGTCCTTAACCTAGCTGGGCAGTGCAGCTCTCTCCAGTCTTTCTGTGTCCTTAACCTACCTGGTCAGTGCAGCTCTCTCCAGTCTGTCTGTGTCCTTAACCTAGCTGGTCAGTGCAGCTCCCTCCAGTCTTTCTGTGTCCTTAACTTAGCTGGGCAGTGCAGCTCTCTCCAGTCTGTCTGTGTCCTTAACATAGCTGGTCAGTGCAGCTCTCTCCAGTCTGTCTGTGTCCTTAACCTAGCTGGTCAGTGCAGCTCTCTCCAGTCTGTCTGTGTCCTTAACCTACCTGGTCAGTGCAGCTCTCTCCAGTCTGTCTGTGTCCTTAACCTAGCTGGTCAGTGCAGCTCTCTCCAGTCTGTCTGTGTCCTTAACCTAGCTGGGCGGTGCAGCTCTCTCCAGTCTGTCTGTGTCCTTAACTTAGCTGGGCAGTGCAGCTCTCTCCAGTCTGTCTGTGTCCTTAACCTAGCTGGTCAGTGCAGCTCCCTCCAGTCTTTCTGTGTCCTTAACTTAGCTGGGCAGTGCAGCTCTCTCCAGTCTGTCTGTGTCCTTAACATAGCTGGTCAGTGCAGCTCTCTCCAGTCTGTCTGTGTCCTTAACCTAGCTGGTCGGTGCAGCTCTCTCCAGTCTGTCTGTGTCCTTAACCTACCTGGTCGGTGCAGCTCTCTCCAGTCTGTCTGTGTCCTTAACCTAGCTGGGCAGTGCAGCTCTCTCCAGTCTGTCTGTGTCCTTAACCTAGCTGGGCAGTGCAGCTCTCTCCAGTCTGTCTGTGTCCTTAACTTAGCTGGTCAGTGCAGCTCTCTCCAGTCTGTCTGTGTCCTTAACCTAGCTGGCCAGTGCAGCTCTCTCCAGTCTGTCTGTGTCCTTAACCTAGCTGGGCAGTGCAGCTCTCTCCAGTCTGTCTGTGTCCTTAACCTAGCTGGGCAGTGCAGCTCTCTCCAGTCTGTCTCTCTCACTAACCTAGCTGGTCAGTATGTCTCTTCCTAATCTGTTTGTCTCACTTAACTATCTGGACAGTACATCTCCCTTTAATCTGTCTGTCTTGTTAACTTTTCTGCATAGATCTAATTCCTCTCAGATTGACAGATGGAGCTATATTAAAGGAGGAAAGATTATAGTGAGAGCACTAGATTTTCAGATGTGACTATGAGGCCATTACAAATGGTTTACATGGCTCATGGGTTGGGTAGAGTACAGGGGTGCAGCAGTGGAGGATTTTGTTAGAACTTTTGCCAACCGCACTATGGTAACTGCTAATGAAGTTTCTATTTTTCGGACTGTTTGGCTCTCTGTGATAAATCACATGGCATAAATCATGATAACCAAACTAGGAGCAAATAAAAGATGAATAATATAAAACGATATTTCATTGTCCTGGAATTTGTCTATTTGTGACTAAATTCATGTGGAAAAAGTTCTTTCAAAGAGTAAAGCAACAAATACAGATAAGCAGTTTTTAATGTGAAACAAATCACAAATAATCTTTTTGAGTCAATTAAATAAGGATGTTTCATTTATCATAGGGTTGTACTGAACAGTGGCGGAGAAAGCATAAAATTCTCACATTTAAATTTAGTGTAATTATTTAACCACCAGTGGTTCTAAAATGCACTTCGTCACGTTCTTTACTTCGCAACTTTCCTGTTTCCTAAGCTACTTTCGAAAGGTGGGAGTCAAATGAGGCTGTAACTGTCCAGTCAAATTGATGGATAAAGTAACTTTAAAACTTTAGAATAAATGTAGCTACTGAAAATTGACCCATTTTTCCACAAATCTGAGCTATAAACTCAGATGGTGTCTCTTTGTGACGGGGAGCGAGGAGATTTATTATGGGCAAATCCAGGGTCATAGTCATAACAGTCCAGGTTCAAGTAGCCAATACGGAGAGATCGTGGGGCGGACATGACGGACACCAGAATTCAACAGAGCACAGACAGAGATTCAAACAGTACATACACCAGTGCACCCAACACAGCATAGAACAAAGACCAGCAACCCGACAGGGGAAAACACAGGGCTTCAATACATAAGGGTAATGAGGGACAGGTGCAAACACAGGTGGAGACAATCGGGGCGGAGTCACAAAACGAGGGGGCTGTACCAATACAAACGCACATGGACAGGACTGGAAGGGGCCAATCGTAACACTCTTCAGTGATCTGCTCTGTAAAAATTATTTTTAATATAATATGCAAAGAGCATCTGAGATTTTTGGCTTTCAGCAGTAAATTGTAAGCATAGAGCAATATAGATAGATAGATAGATAGATAGATAGATAGATAGATAGATAGATAGATAGACAGACAGACAGACAGACAGACAGATAGATAGATAGATAGACAGACAGACAGACAGACAGACAGACAGATAGACAGATATAGATAGATAGACAGACAGACAGACAGATATAGATAGATAGATAGATAGATAGATAGATAGATAGATAGATAGATAGATAGATAGACAGACAGACAGATATAGATAGATAGATAGACAGACAGGCAGACAGACAGACAGACAGACAGACAGACAGATAGATAGATAGATAGATAGATAGATAGATAGATAGATAGATAGATAGATAGATAGATAGATAGATAGATAGATGGTTTATTGATCCCAAAGGAAATTATGTGTTATCATAAAACCACATGTTCTGTTCATTTGATGGAAACAAAAATGTACACGGCATGTGAATTCCATCGAAATACACCGGATTACACCCACGATAGACTTGAACTACATGTTATCTGATTACATTTCATATTTCATATACTTCAGTTTATGTTTACCACCTAAATGGTTTTCACACCTAAACATGTTTCAACTTTTTCTCTTTCCAAAATCTTTTCTTTTTCCAAGTCTTTTTCAATTATTTCTAAAAACACTTTTACACAAATTGCAGTTCTTGAGTTTTGCCCACATCAACAGATTGTAACCTTCAGGTTCACTCTTTGACAAACTCACTGTATGTTGGTCAAGAGGCCAATCATTTTAGATTAGATTTTTGGTAGTTCCCTTTGCAAACCCACAAGATGACACTCTGCCTTGCACCCCCATGCCAACCAATCCTATTTCCAACAATTTGCTCGCTACATTTGGCCTTGTAGCAAAACTAATGAAACAAACGTCCAGTGGCAAACATGTCTTGTGTGAATGACTGCATTGGAAAACTGAGTGAATTTGATTTTGCTCAAGCTAAGAACTTCTAAGCAATCAGGAATACACAAAGCACTCCACTCGTTTTTAATGTCTGTGCACGTTTGTTTGTTTTTTTTTTTTTTTTTTTTTTTTGCTTTTTTTTTTCTTGAAAGCATTGATTTTTCTTTATTTTTTTTCTAGAGCCTTATTAAATGGCATCAGCCACGCTCGTATTACAGAGCCCCTCTTCTGGGAGAATTCATTTGTTGGCGTTTTAAGTTTGTTGTTGAGCAGATCAATATTCGTGACCGATTTTCCAAGCACTTTCTGCTACTTTATGACTAAAAAGGAAGAAAGAGGGGCCAAAAGTGAAGGCCGTAAGCAAATGTGTTTCCTCTCCCCAGGTGGCAGTTATGGAATATTTCCCACAATGCCACAATTCAAGCCCACTCAGAGGGCTTTTCTTGTGGCCAAGCATGCCAAAATGTAGGACATGCCTATTTCCCCTCCCTAACCTTTCCCACACGTTCACAGATTGGTAAAAGAACATATTCTGAAGGCATTAAGAAACACGCCAACGGATCTTTTGAAAAAGGAATTGCATAAAAAGTACTTTCAGGCAATGTGAGGGAAAAAACAGAGTGCAAGACAGCACCAAAAAAAGCCCCCGCAGCCGTTGAACAACAGATCAAATAGGACTGTGTCATCGGATCAGCCGCGAAAAAGCCACGTATGTGGGTGGTCGCAGGTCTGCATGAAAAAGAGGGATGGGCAACAGAGGGGGGGCCCTCACGTCTTCAACCCGTATGTAACAAAATAACAGGTCTAAAGTAATTGCTGAGCCATTTTTCCTCCTGACTTTATCCTCAGAAGCGAATTTCATTATCTCCAAAGCGGGGTCTTGGTGTGGGGAATCTGTGTGTAACCAGCTGTGACTGCAGCGTGCCTGGGCACCCTGGTGAGGGACCGTCAGATAAAGTCCAAATGCGCTCCCCTCCCTTGGCCGATAAGGCCAGGAGCAGCGTCGCTGTGAAATAAACTATCGCTTATGGTCCAAGTGTAGAAGAGTGAGGGGGGTCAGGGAGGGGAGCGCAGGCCCAGATTGAGATCAGGAGTGGACGAGGGAAGAAATTGCTGATGATTATAGATAATACGACTGTGATGTTACCTGGATGGTGACGCTTAGCGCCTTGCTCAGGGCAGGGCCAGAGCTGGGCCTTGGTGGCTGCAGGACGGCCTTCAGGCCAAAAACATAATTCACGCACTCACTGGAAGTTTATGTTACTATGGCAGTTATACAGCCGTACCAATCTTCAGACAGATTACAAATCTGTAAAATATAAGGATGGAATATTTGCAAACATGTGCAGTCACCAATGCTGGAGCCGGGTAGTCAGAAGCGTCAGGAGAATTCCCAGAGGTTGGTGTGCACTAATGCATAAACTCACACATAATAGGACAAGAATGCTTAGACAACACACTTAGGGGTTAGACCAACACACCCTGCGATGGACTGGCGACCTGTCCAGGGCGTATCATGCCTTCTGCCCGATGACCGCTGGGATAGGCTCCAGCTATGGATGGATGGATGGACCACCATACCCCACCTTACGTGATGTAACCCTAGTTTGAGTCTCGTAAAGTAGATCACAACAGGCAGCACTTTCCAAGTTAATTATTATTTTTGCACTACTGATGTAGCAGTTGTCATATGTCAATCAAGTAAAGATGGACAGCAGAAGCAAGAAAACCAAGGTGGCACAGAAAAGGCAAAAATGAAAAAGCTACCTCAGGAGGATGAGGACATATCCGAGCAAGTGAGCAGTAAGAATGGCCTTAATTTACTTAGCTAGCATTAGTTTGTAGCAGATTCCCTCTCATGATTGTCACATTTAGGACAAAAGCTTTCGTCAGTTTTCAGGTTATCACTTGGCAGCCAGCTTGGTTATCTCAGGGTAGCATGAAATTAAAAAATAAATAGTACGAAAATGCTTTTGTAGTTTGAGTGCGTGGTCAGTACCGTGTAACTCATGTCAACTCTCCATGGAAGTCCTACACTGACGAAGACGTTCATATACCTAGGTGTCTCCTGACGTACCTTCTAATCTTAACATGTGGAATGGGGACAGTGCAGTCTTGTGTATGTGCAGATGGGGCTAGAGAATTATTCCAGTTTTGGGCCAGGTTTGGGCCAAAGCATGGCAGTAGAAAATAATATTTCTCCTCTATGTTCACTACTGCTCAAAGAAAAAATGTATTAGGGATGTCCATATTAGTGCCAGAACTGACTGTGACACAATTTAATGGTCTAATATTGGTAAAGACCAGATGCAGGGTGGACCACATCGGGTCTACACTAACATTTATAAAGCAGCCTTTAGCAGTAGCAGCAACAATATCAAGAAAAGGTAGCAGGAAAAAATGATTTTACAGCAGTGAAGAAAATTGACTGGACCACAAATCAATATTAAATGCACTACGGTGGTGGGGTGTTAGTATGTGTTGCGCTGGTACGAGTGGAGCAGCGCCGCTGGAGTTTTCAAACACTGCGTCCACTCACTGGTCACTCTGTTAGACACGCCTACCTTGTTGGCCCACCTTGTAGATGTAAAGTCAGAGACGATACCTGTCGCTGTACAGTTTGTGTCAGTCAGCCTCTAGTCCTTCATCAGTGGTCACAGGACGCTCTTGGCTGGATACCTTTGGTTGGTGGACTGTTCTCAGTGATACTGATGTGTTTAAAAACTCCAGCAGCACTGCCCACTGATCCTTATACTGAAAGCAGCAATGATTGAGTAGCCTACTAAGCTAATTCATGTCTTAATATTATCTGTGTACTTTACAAACCACTGATCTATAGCACCCCCTTTCTGCAACACTCAGAACGCAGCTTGCGGTGATGAATTTTCAGGTGACACATCATAGAATGCAACGTCGTGTGAAATGGGTTTTTTGCGTAGCTGTAAGCAAACCTGCGTGGGGCGTGTTTCTGGCCCGCTGCAGAAGACACACCAAGCAGTGGAGAAACAGCAAGCCTTCGGCACAACGTTCAGAGCAGCAAAGCGGGCGAATCCTCCGCTGCAGCCCACCTCCTAGGTGATAATCGAGTTTGCCTGATGCCGTTAGAGATCCTCCTCGTGATTAAAGCAAACAGGTTCCTCCGGCTCCAAATGAGATTAGGAACATGGCGGGAGTATGCTCAGCATACATTTCATGAGATATTATTGTCAGCGTGCGAATCTAATTTTCAAGTGGCTTCAGCAAACAGAAGGTAAACGTGCACGCGCTGCAGGGCGGACGCTCGCTGCTGTTTATGGCAACTGCACAGCAAATGCTCAAAGCTGCTCAAAGGCTTTTTTTCACTTTTACTTTCTTTTGCTCGCAGTCTGTTTGGATAGCGTGCTGCATGTGCTTTATGTAGTTGTACTTTCTCATTAACCTTTGGAGTCGCAGTTATCATCAGTGATGACAAAAGCCTGGCGCAATCCGATCTGAAATGAGCCGAGATGTTTCTGTGGAAAGATCAGACTAAACTTTTAATTAATTTCACACTTGTGTTTTATGCAACAGTTAGTTCCGGCCATGCAAGCTGATTGGTTGAGAGGCGTTTTAACGCCAATGAGATGCCGTTGCTAAGCAATTACTTTGTCAGCTCCAGGAGGCCCTCAAGCCATTTAGACATTTTTACTTTTTACTTTGCCATAAACAGAAAATGGACACTTAAGATCACATTTGACCGATAGTTCTTAAAATGTATTTGCTTCTATATATATATATATATATATATATATATATATATATATATATCACATTTAAAATGAGAAAATAAAAAGTGTATAGTCTATGGCTCTATCCATTAACATTAAATAGATCACTTGCTTTTACCCTTAACCTCAGGTCAAAACCTAAACCTAATCGTAACCCTAATACTGCCAAACTGACTTTCCCGAGGTAGCTTGTTAATAACTGGAGTATGATGATAATCTATGCAGGATGTATTGAAATAGAGAAGCCTGATGTATTCTGTGTAATAACGTGACACCTATTTCATATTAATAATGCGAAAAAGGTATAACGCAAACATGAGGAGTGCATCAATTAGCACATTTTTATCTCAATAAGATGTTCATATTCACATTAGGCTGCCTCTCGAAAAAATCCCTTTTAATTTAAACCCAGGGCTGATGTTGAAATTAAAAAATGCCAAACCTGGAGGTCGCGTTCATTCACAGCCTTCGTAACAGCGCCAGCCATGGCTACCAGGCCTTCCAGTTGGTAGAGGCATGTACTGGAAACCTGAGAAGAGCTGATTCACTCACACATGGTCAGTGTTTGCACTGTAAAATCTTTACATTCATTTACACAACATAATCGTCAGAATGTAATGACATGTTTAGATCAGCAGTTAGTTACGTAATTATTATACAACAGTTCCGGTCATGTAAGCTGATTGGTTGACAAGCATTCTAATAGTGCTGATATTTCACCATAACGTCGTAGGTTTTTCACAAACACTGCATCACTCCACTGAGATGCCGTTGCTAAGCAACGACTTTGACAGCTGTAGGAGACGCTCAAGCCATTTGAACGTTTTTACTTCTTACATTGTACACAAACAGAAAACAGACACTGTTAAGATCACATCTGACCGACAGTCGATTTGGTCTGACTCTGAAGATGAGACGACACTAAATTCCCAAACTGCCATCGCCACTGAGCAGCTTTTCAGTCGCAGCTGTGACAGAAGAACAGCTGAACAACCTGGAATCAGCCAGAAATGAACCCAACACCATTCGCCAGACGTGTCTGATCTTCAGAGTCGGACCAGATCAGACTGAGCCGTAAAACTGACCCAATAAAAAACAAAAGCTGCTCAGTGGAGACGACAGTTTGGGAGTTTAGTGTAAGGAGCTGGAGAACGAACTGCGGGCTGAGCAGCGAGTGGGCGGAGCTCGTTACTCTGACATAGCAACAAGCTGCTCGTTAAGGAGCTTTAATTAGGAGGAAGGAACTGAACATTAAAACATATTAAACGCCGCGTTCACGGCCAGTTTATTCATTTATTACTGTATTTATTTAACTCAAGGTTGTGTGTTATTCTCAGTCCAGCAGCGACACTGAGGTGCTTAAAAACTCCAGTAGCTCTTCTGTGTCTCATCCACCCATACCAGTGCAACACACACTAACACACAACCATCTCGTCATTGTCACTGCAGTACTGAGAGTGACCCACCACCCAAACGATACCTGCTCTGTGAGGGTCCATGGGGGTCCTGAGCACTGAAGAACAGGGTAACAGAGTATCAGAGAAACAGATGGACTACAGGTTGTAACTGTAGAACTACAGAGTGCAGCTATACAGTAAGTGGAGCTGATAAGATGTGTGTGTAGAAACAAGGAGGTGCTCATAATGTTATGGCTGATCGATGTCCACTGATGCATATAAAATCACTTTCTTATCAGAAAATAATCTGATAATGAGATAAACTGCTTTTCTCAGGTATCTACTCTTTTGCACAATAGTGTCTATTTCAAGAGTAGAACCACTCAATCATTAACTAGACATGTCGTTTTGGGAAGCCTATGCATGAGAACATTCAAAAGGCCTCATTGTTACTTCTACCAGACCTACCCCCACATTGACCTGTCAGAACCCACTCACAGAACTCTGGACCTTATCATATACAAATCAAGCCCTAGTTAAATCACACTCTAGAAGGGGACCAATTCCCACTCAGCCCAAAATGGATCAGGGATTGTTTTGCTGTGATTTTTATGGGGTGTGTGAATTGGAGGCAGGCTGCCGAAGGTGTGTGAGAGAGAGTTAAAGGGCCTGATGTATGACAGGCCATCTGGAACGGGGTGATGTACGCCATGGCTTTGGGCCGATAAGGATTGGCGCGGGTCTACCGACGGCCCTCTCCCAGACGCCATATTTCAAACGCACGCCGCTGTCTGCTGTGATTTATACCTTCTTATGAAGCTGTCGCTCACCGCCAGCACAGAAACTCATTAGGGATGGTTTATTTTTAAAACAAGCAAGCAGCCCCTTCAAAAATTGAATCTGTACACAGAGAGGACGGTTTCCATGGTAAGAAGCCACAGTGGGCCGGAGCCTAATTTAACATTCACATGTAAATGAATTTCGAATTTTCACTTTTCAATTTGAGCACTCCCATGGAAGCTCGGGAACGGTTAAGTTGGGGGGGGTTGGCAAAGCAAACATCCAAAACGGAATTAAATTTGTCAGCGACAAATAGTGTTGAAACGTAACGTAAAGGATGCCAGAGCCTGATCTGCTAATAACTTTGAAGTGAGCGCCAGGGCCGCGGTCTCCTAGCGAAATTTCTGCGTAAGCACTTTGGATGTGGCAAATTTGGAGAAGGCGATTTGGAACGCGTTCTGAGTCTGCTCGTCAAGTGTCACCGACATGTTCATCCCAATCACATCTTTGTCCTTCACGTAGACTGGCATATTGCGTTTTGTCATGCGCTATCAAATTAGCGACGGGATGTGGTAGCAGGCTGCAGCGGAGGCCTCGTGTGGCTTCCCGGTCGGCTTGCGTCGGAGAAGAAACCCGTCTGCTGGTCTACAGCCATTCGTGTATTGATTCCGAGCCCAAATTTGCATTTTAAATGGTTCCTGTCAGCTTTGCATAAACAGGACTGTTGAAAGATAAATATAAGAGTGTTGGTGTGAAATAGAGTAGACCTTTATTTAGCCTGAGCTCTTGGGGACAGTGTCTCCTAGGTCCACTGCACCACTGACCATGCAGGAGTCTCTTTCAAATTCAAGTCACACCACTTTAACTATATGGTGAATGTATATAGAACATCTCCAGTGTCGAGGAGGGTGACTTTAAGAAATAACAGCATTGTGTCACATTACAGTATTATCCACTGAGAAAAGGCACATAATATAGTACACTCTTCAAACTAATGGTCCTTCAAGGGTTCTTCAATGGTCCTATGTAGAACCATTGCATGGTGAAATGGTTCTTCAGATTGATGGAGCAAGTGTTGCGTAGGTTTATACAAGGAATCTTTGTAAATATGCTTCTGTATAGCATCAGTTGTTATGAGGTCAAGCTTATGACAGTAGAAGAACCCTTTTGGGTGCTATATAGAACCAATTAAAACATATTCTCCATGAACCCTAAGAAGCATTTCACTTATATATAGAACCCTTCTATAGCCCCAAAAAGAGTTCTTCTATTGTTACAGGCTTGACATTATAACAATAGAAGTATTCTTACTGGTGCTATATAGAACCCTTTTTGGAAAGGTTCTATGTGGAACACTTTCTCCATAAATCTGAGAAAAAAAAACATTTCACCATGCCAAGAACTATTTAATTATGAAGATGGTTCTTCAATGGTTCTTTAGTAAAGAAATTTGATCTATATAGAACCATGAACACTCAAAGAACCCATTGCATGACTAAAGGGTTCTTTGCGTGGTGAAAGGATTCTTCACATTGATGGAGAATGTATTTTTAATGTAGTTCTAGAGAGAACCTTCTTGAAAAGGGTTCTATGTAGCTCCAAAAAGGGTTGTTCTACTGTTACAGGCTTGACATTGTAGTAATATAAGAACTTCAAATGCAGCTGAAGAGGTTTTTCAAGGGTACCATAGGATAATGGTTCTATATAGACTAAAAGGTTCTTTGCATCACGAAAGGGTTCTTAAGAATGTGTTTTATACGGTTCTAAATGGAACCTTTTTGAAAAGGGTTCTATATAGCATGAAAAAGATGTCAAACTTGTAACAATAGTCGAATAGAATGTTATACGGAACCCTTTACAGAAAGGATTTATATAGAACCATATATAACACATTGTCCATTCATCTGAAGAATCCTTAATGATGCAAAGAACCCTTTAATCATGCAAATCATTCTTTAAGTGTTCATGGTTCTACATCGAACAATTTTCTTTATTAAAGAACCCTTAAAGAACTGTAATTTTATGTGTGTTTATAGGACCATTTCATGATTTCATGGTTCTTGCCATGGAGAAACGGTTCCTAGGTTCGTGGAGAATGTGTTGTTCCATCAGTCTACAGCACATTCTTAAGAATCCTTTCATCATGCAAAGAAACCTTTAACCAGGCAAAGGGTTCTTTGAGTGTTCATGGTTCTACAGAACCGTTATCTACTAAAAAATCCTTGAACAACTGTCCTATTTGAGCGTGTACGCTGTCCTTTTTCCAGGAAAAATTGAAATGGTGAGCTATGGAAGTGAGCGGCATGGTGGTGTAGTGGGTAGTGCGCTCGCCTCACAGCAATGAGGGCCTGGGTTCGGTTCTCTGACCAGGGTAGAGAACTTATAGAGAGGGGAGTTTCCACTCTGCAATGTCTTCTGGGTTCCTCAAATGCTAGAGGGCGCTCCTGAGTGAGTCCTATATATATACATACACTCACCAGCCACTTTATTAGGAACACCTTGCTAGTAAAAGGTTGGAACCCTTTTGCCTTCAGAACTGCCTTAATTCTTCATGGCAGACTTTCAACAAGGTGTTGGAAACGTTCCTCAAAGATTTTGGCTGGTTATTTGAGTTCCTGCTGTGTTTCTATCATCTGGAACCAGTCTGCCCATTCTCCTCTGACCTCTCACATCAACAAGGCATTTTCGTCCACACAACTGACCGCTCACTGGATATTTCCTCTTTGTCGGACCGTTCTCTGTAAACCCTAGAGATGGTTGTGTGTGAAAATCCCAGTAGATCAGCAGTTTCTGAAATACTCAGACCAGCCCGTCTGGCACCAACAACCACGCCACGTTGAAAGTCCCTTAAATCCCCTTTCTTCCCCCTTCTGATGCTCAGTCTGCACTTCAGCAAGTTGGCTTGACCACCTCTACATGCCTAAATGCA
>NC_051229.1:30093098-30153098 GCF_015220715.1 Pygocentrus nattereri
TGATTGCCTCTTTATAGGCTGGTGTCATGACATGGTGCCTCGGCCTGGGGATAACCTGCCTTCACAAAGCTGAGGCCTCCCTGGGATTCGAACCCATGGCCACTTGTCTTTTGATTTTTTTTAGTAGATGTTTACTCCCTACTCCCTGTTTCAATCAATGCCAGCTGTTATCCACAGGCTATGACTCCCCCATCACATGGTGCCCTCAGGCCTGGGGATAACCTGCCTTCACAAAGCTGAGGCCTCCCTGGGATTCGAACCCATGGCCACTTGTCTATTGATTTTTTTTAGTAGATGTTTACTCCCTACTCCCTGTTTCAATCAATGCCAGCTGTCATCCACAGGCTACGACTCCCCCATCACATGGTGCCCTCAGGCCTGGGGATAACCTGCCTTCACAAAGCTGAGGCCTCATTGAGATTCAAACCCATGACCACTTGTCTACTGATGATTCAACCACCAGTCCACAGGTCATCGTTCTTTACCAAAGTTCAGGCGGTGCTCTCTGTGTGATCATGAGGAACTATTTAAGCACAGCTCTGAGCAATTCACCTTCACATTCTTTCCTGGACACACAACTTTGTGGCTCTTGAGTGGTGCAATTGTCCAACTGCCTTATCAGCAAGAGCTCAATCCCCCTCAGCAATCCCTCATCAAAGCTGAGGGAGTTGTAGCCTGTGGGGGGGAAACTGAACAAAAATCTATTAAATTTTAAAATCAAATTCAGCTTTAATGAGCCAACAACATTCACCTTTTTAAGTAAGCTCAACTAAAACTGACTTTTTTTTATATTTAGAAAAACTTTTTTCCGCTTTACAGTGTGACTGAGCTAACACTTCAGGTTCATTCTACTGCCATGCACTAGACCGAATGAAATAATTAAATAAAGACATTAAAAAGGAAGCAATGCATCATATTCGCTTAGCTGACTTTCATCTACATTCAGAGTTAATATATTCTGTGGTGATATGCCTTTTTGTTTTAATTTTATTCCATTTTCGCTTGATGGATTATTGGTCACTCCCCAGTTCCTTTCTTTAAATGAGCAATGGCAGATAATGAGATTTTTCTATACCTATCCAAGTGTTTCCTTCACTCTCCTCTATTCTCTCTGTCTCTAGACCCGTCTCTCTCTGTCTCTGTCTGTGTGTCTTTTTTTGTTCTTTCAGATGGGCCAGATGGGGCCTCAACTGACAGGATGTGAGGTCGCCAACACAGTCTGCCATAGTAAAGAAGTGATACTCAAGCAGGGAGTGTGAGAGTGTGACACACAGCTTAACACAGATGGCAAGAAGTGGCTTTAGGTTTCAGCAGTCACTTAGTGAGGGGTTGACTTACCTAACCCTTGTTGACTTTAGATTGGTAAGATCTACATATATAATTGAGTTGCCAGTTTAGTACAAACACTTTCAAAAAAGACTGTTTTTCATGGATGCTTTAGTAAAGACAGTGCTTCTATATAGAACCCTGTGGTGGATGAAGTACACAAACCATGCACTTGAGTTAAAGTAAAGAAAAATATTCCTCCAGTTAAAAGTAGAAGTTCCTCCATTTAGACCTCCACTTGAGTAAAAGTACTAAAGTATTTACCTTCAAATGTACTTAAGTATGAAGTAAAAGTACTAAAAGAGTAATTCTGGCTCTGATGTCCTGTTATCATTTTTAGAACCAGACTGGCTTCATGAACTCATTTCAGGTGAAAGTCCTCCAGCGTCTCTCTTGGTAAACCAGTCTTTTAATAGAACGTCATTAATTAGTGATGCTGACGTCTATTAAAATGATCATGAGCACAAAACACTGAAGGTAAACAGTTTCCATCAGGGAGAACCGAGTGGCTCTGAAATCACTTTTTACACACAAGCAAAGTTTCAGTTTCAGATTTATTTACAACTTAGTTCCAAGTTTAAGTTGAATACAAACTGGCTTTAAACTCAGGATCACAGATGAGCTCCTTTACTATGTTGATCTGTAGGCCTCTGTTCATAAACATAAACCAGCCCAAACTAATTTACTATAAAATGAAATGGTGTTTGTAGAAATTCAGAAAAAAGCCGCATCAGTCACGACTGCATATGTGGACATATTTCTATATTGTGCTCTATTTACACAAAGTTAGGTTAGTTCATCATTTATGTTGAACAGACTCTCCCAAAGTTTTACGCTGCTGCGCTGACGTTGAACCGTGTGCTGCACTGGGTCGGTATGACCAACAGGTCAAAACCAGCTCTAAACAAAGTGACCGCTGGGCCCTGATTGGTGCTCTGGCTTTGCACTTCTTTCGTTTTGACATGTTACGTTTTTATACACACAGAAACCAAAAGGAACCACAGATTTCTCAAAATGTAGCAGAGGAAAAAGTCGGATATTAGACTCTGAAATGTGGTGGAGTGAAACGAAAAAGTCGCCCAGAATGGAAAAACTTCAGTAAAGTACAGATACACTTAAAATACAATTAAATACAGTAACAAATTATATTTACTTAAGTTACTATCCACCATTGATAGAACCACAAATACTCAGACCCATTTGCATATGGTTCCTTGCATGGTGAAATGGTTCTTCTGAGTGTTGTACTGTGTATGTACCTCTGAACCTACAGAGGGCTGCTATTTAGTAGGTGTTTCTGATAAAATGGCCAGCAACCATAGGTGCAAGGTACAGCACCTGTTTCTAATAAACTGGCAATTCATTATATAGCCTCTTATTCTTAAATATATGGTCATTATACACATCCTCTGATTCATTGTATGCACTTAAGCTTGGTGACAATACGCAAATAGAGGTCCCGCGAATGCAATTTGCTCCAGAGCGTTTGCTATCTCTCTCAAATGCTCATGGGATACGGTTAATTTGCCGCAATTTTCAGCCAGGCGACAACATAAACCGCAAGCTCCATTGCTCAGGATGCATTTGCACTCGCGCCTTTGTCGTCTATCTCCCAGCATGTCCAGTCAAGTGCAACCTGCTGCTGAAGCAGAACACACAGTGACACAGCAAACCTGCACGCTTCCCATGACCCCTTATCCAATCTATCAGCATCTCTGCTGCCTTAAAGGAATAACTTGGTGACGAATGAGATTTACACAACTGTTGCCTTCCCGGAAACATAGTCAATCAGCCAAGACATGTTTAGTTTGCGGAGCTGACCTCTGCTTTTTTTTCTACTAAGGTATTGTTATCTATTAAATGGAACAAATATATCTGTTGCTGAATAGAAACTTCCCCCACCACCAAATCAGCATGAACTTGCCTCAAAATGAATAAAAGAATGCACAAAAGACTTGAACTTAGTCTCCATAGTATGTCATACGCTGTCAGAAACTTCCTAAGTAAGTCTATTTGAGAGTACTTAACAGCGTCGCTTGAGACGAGTATGAAGCTGTAAAAGTATAATACAGTATAATGCTGTAAACGTTGATTGGCATGTTGGTGCAGTGGCGCTGTCGCCTCACAGCAAGAAGGGCTTGGGTTCAATTCCCAGATGTGTGATCAGCGCCCTTTCTGTGTGGAGTTTGTATGTTCTACCCGTGTCTGCATGAGTTTCCTCCCACAGTCCAAAGACATGCAGTCAGACCAAAAGGACATGCAAAATCGCCCCTAAGTGTGAATGTATATGTGTGTCTGCCCTGTGATGGACCGGTGAGCTGTCCAGGGTGTTTCCTGCCTTCTGCCCAATGACCAAATTTAAAACCCAAGGAAAAGTAGTTTCCAAAGCTGGAGTTCAAAACATTCAACGTCAGAGAGAAAATGGAACTCCTAGCAACCATGCGAGACATGGTAGACCACCAAAACTATCCCTTTTCAGATGGTAAAGCTTTTATCTTTGAGGGAAAGGGAAAAAAAGAAGCTGATGCATCTTGGAAAAAAAAGGATAAAATCTATGAGGATGCCGTCCATCCCTCCACTGTAAGATTGCTATAGTTCTTAAACTATGTGTAGCTGTCAAGAAGCAATTACAGACAAAAGGATAAAATCAAGCCCAGACCTCAAAATCATTGAATGTGTTTGGGTTTCTGTGGACTATGAGAATAAGAAAGTGCAACCAACTTGTAAGACTGAACTTTGGACGTGTGTAAAAGTGTCCAAATTTCTTTGAAAAGCGGAAAGCAAGTCTCCAGAAATAAGCTGTAAAAAAGGCAGCAACACATTAAATACAGATTTCATTAAATAGTTAATCAATCAATTAATTAATTATCTTCCAGGTTTCTGTGTAATTTTCTGTTGAATAAATGTTTTCTGCATTTATCTTTCTCATGCTGGAAAATGAATACACTGTATTCAAAGGCCTTTTTCTCTGGAGATTAGATTAGATCCATTACTTGTAACTTCCGTGTATCTGTACTTAAGTATTTTCATTATTGGGTGACTTTATTTTCACTCCACTACATTTCAGAGTCTAATATCAGACTTTTTCCTCCTACATTGTGAGAAATCTGTCATTCCTTTTGGTTTCTGTGTGTATAAAAACGTATCATGTCAAAACGAAAGAGGCGCAAAGCCAGAGCACCAATCAGGGCCCAGCGGTCACTTTGTTTAGAGCTGGTTTTGACCTGTTGGTCATACCGACCCAGTGCAGCACACGGTTCAACGTCAGCGCAGCAGCGTAAAACTTTGGGAGAGTCTGTTCAACATAAACAATGAACTAACCTAACTTTGTGTAAATAGAGCACAATATAGAAATATGTCCACATATGCAGTCGTGACTGACGCGGCTTTTTTCTGAATTTCTACAAACACCATTTCATTTTATAGTAAATGAGTTTGGGCTGGTTTATGTTTATGAACAGAGGCCTACAGATCAACATAGTAAAGGAGCTCATCTGTGATCCTGAGTTTAAAGCCAGTTTTTATTAAACTTAAACTTGGAACTAAGTTGTAAATAAATCTGAAACTGAAACTTTGCTTGTGTATAAAAAGTGATTTCAGAGCCACTCGGTTCTCCCTGATGGAAACTGTTTACCTTCAGTGTTTTGTGCTTATGATCATTTTAATAGACGTCAGCGTCACTAATTAATGACGTTCTATTAAAAGACTGGTTTACCAAGAGAGACGCTGGAGGACTTTCACCTGAAATGAGTTCATGAAGCCAGTCTGGTTATAAAAATGATAACAGGACATCAGAGCCAGAATTACTCTTTTAGTACTTTTACTTTATACTTAAGTACATTTGAAGGTAAATACTTTAGTACTTTCACTCAAGTGGAGGTCTAAAGGGAGGAACTTCTACTTTTACTGGAGGAATATTTTACCTTGGGTATCTCTACTTTAACTCTTCGTCCAACTCTAATAAAAGCTGAATCTAAGTAACAGATTTGTCAGCTGTGAATGAATATAGGCCATGTTCTAGCACCAACAAACTCCTGCCATAGGTGTCCCACACATGAACATGGTCTTTAAAAAGAATGTAATATCTTCTCCAAGCATGCTAACACAGCTAACACAACCAACGATGAATAGAAGCTCACGTCCATCAGCAGAACTGCATTTGCTTATTCCTTTACTTTCTATTCACTTTCATTTATTGGTAGCAACGTCATTTTCATTGACTGAACTGCTGCTTTCAGTCTAGAACCTGGCTTAGACTAACAGAAACAACAGCTTGTACCAGGGCGTTTGGTCCTGCATCCAAAAATACAACCTGTTTCATTTCCTTAAACCTTTGTAGAACCATTACACCCTTTAGTGTTCAACAAGTCAGGCTTAAGCCGTGCATACTGGAGTGCCGCTATTGACCCTTAGGCTGGGCAGGCAGACTGAACATGAGCTGCGGGGCTCTGATGGCTTTGATAAATGCCCTTCTATAGATGAGTCACTGGGAACATTATTTAAAATCAATGCAGCTTTTCTCTCTCTCTCTGGACTCAGGAGGGGCCTGGCGCCTCTGAGAGCTTTCTGGCCAGCTTTTTTACAGGCCAGCGACACCCTTTTACACGCCGGGCTTAATGTCGCTCAATTACATACACATGCAATCTGTCATTAGCACCCCCTCCCTCCCAAACAGCGCTTTAATAATCAATCAGGAGAGTTCGGGGTCCAAACTAAGGCTAATCTATATCAGGTATAAGGTTACTGGCCATTACTCGTGCATTTGGCCCCCCTTCTGTATCCTGTTTCTTTATGGCTGATTTAAAATGAAAATGTAAATGATATGTATTAACCCCTTCCCTTCCTCTCTCTCATAACCAAGTCCTGTGTAGAACCCTATATTACTTTCATAGCTGTTGCTGATTAATTCAGTTATTTGGCAATGTATTTGTTCTTCAGGGTAGAATTGGTGTTTTATGATCATACATATTGCTACATGCTTACAGTTTACTGTTCTTTGCATCATTTTATAAAAATACTTTTTTACAGAGCAGATCGCTTAAGAGACGCCATCTGCTTGCAGTTTATAGCCCAGATTTGTGGAAAAATGGGTCAATTTTCAGTAAAAAAAAAATAAATCAGTTCAGCTTTTTATTTTTTATTATAAGGGTTAATCTGACCGACTTACAACTTAAAACACTCATACATATTGTGTTTTACATCTGATCGCCTCAAGGCCTTATGATATCCTCCACACTGTGCACTCGAACATGTAAAAGTGATGATCACCTCTTTCATTGAATTTTGAGTGTTTAATCAATCAATCGTTACACCTGTGGGGTTCCCGGTCAAAAGTGACCGCCATAGGAAATGAATGGGTATCCAGACTATATTCATCCATCAGACAGAGAACATCTTCATACACACCCCCCCAACTCACTCACTCATCCTCATACACACCCCCCCACCCCAACTCAATCACTCATCTTCATACACCCCCCCCAACTCAATCACTCATCTTCATACCCCCCCAACTCAATCACTCTGTTTGTGTTTTCACTGCAGTTATTTAATGTCTAATTCTATAAATTCAGGTTAAATGCTACTCTGAGACCTTGTTTTTGTGCTAATTTAAGAGCAGTTAAAACAGACCGGTCGATTTTGACCGGGAACACTAAAGTAAGGGGCGGGAGGTGAAGAGGACAGGAGGGTTAAAACCCATCTATTTGACTGGAAAGAAGCTGTCGTATGACACCGATCTTTTAGCTTATAAAATATATAAGCTATAAAGAATTTGACGAAGTGCATTTTGGAACCACTGGTGGTTCCAAGGAGTTAAACAGGCTACTAATAAAATGCCTATGGCTTAGCTTATGGTCACTTTACAGGAGAAGGAAAAACCTTACTTTATTTTTAATGTAAGTCAATGGAACCAGAATGCTTTCCAAATAATTTTGGGCCATTTCTTTTGGTCCATTCTTCATGAAATTTACAGACAATGCAAAGGGCAATGTGTACTTTCAAGTTATGTCAAAAACTGAAAAATTGACACAAATGGAGATAGGTTTTGTTCCGACAGCAGCGATATGTAATGACTTCTTACCTAAAGAAAATCAGAGACCAGCCTTCATTTGTTTCATTTCCACTTAAAATGTTAATTTAGTACAAGTTTTTATTTATTTATTTATTTATTTTTTGGGGGGGGGTTACACAGAAGTGTAAATATCTTGTCTTTTTTTTCATCATTTAGTGTGTCCATTCTTTACCTTTATTACATTGACTTGCATTCAGTTTTGCAAAATCTGCAGGGGTCTTTTCCACACCTCCAAAGTTCAGTCTTAGAAGTTGGCTGCATTTCCAGCTTTTCATGATCTCAAACATGTCTGGACTCTGTGATGGCCAGTCCATTGTTCTGATAATGCCAGAGAGAGATTTCCTTCTTGAATAACGGCTTTCTGACCACTTTGAGGCTCCAAAGACTGGAGTTCAAAAAATGATTAAACGATATAGAGAAAATGGAACTCCTAACAACCATGCAAGACCTGGTCGACCACCGAAACTATCCTTATCAGATGCCAAAGCTTTCATCTTTGAGAGAAAGGAGAAAAGAAGCTCATGCATCTTGAAAAAAGTGAAACAAATCCACGGCTGATGCGTGCGGATGCTGTCCAACCTTCCACAATGAGACGATTATGGGTCTTAAAAAATGTTGTCAAGAAGCAATTATGAACAAAAGGAGAAAGAACAAGTAAAGAAGCTGGTGTTCCCACAACAATAGAACGACCACCCCAGAAAGGGTTTATGTATATGGTGAGAATTAGGAAGTGCAACCAACGTCTAGTACTGAACCTTGGAGGTGTGGAAAAATACCCAGATTTCTTTGAAAATCAAGAAAATAATGGGAGCTGTAATAAATACAATAACCCATTTTCTGCTTCTCATGGTCCGAGTAATCCCAAACACATGATGTTGATAACTGGTGGCCAGTCCATTGTTCTGAAAATGCCAGATAGAGATTTCTTTCCTGAATAATGGCTTCTTTACCACTTCAAGGTTTAGAACTAGCCCTCAACTCAGCAGACACCTCTGCTCTGGACACCTAAAATTGCTTTTTTCTTTTTTTAGCAACAAGGCAACCATTGGTTGGTAAAGGAAATGCAGCATTGCCTTAAACCAAGTGGTCTCCATCCCTGGTCCTGGACAGCTACATTCCTGCAGAGTTAATTTCCAACCTTAACTTACATTGACAGTAAAGAAACTTTTCGGCCTCTCCTGTAATCTTACCATTTTAGAGAAACTTATTTTTAGTACATTATTAGCAGCTATGCATTATTATATTATACGTAGTTTTACTTCTAACTAAAAAGTGGCTCAGCAGATCTACCTAAACGAATTGCTTCATGTAGTAACGAGGAATTGAACCAGTTTTATTCAGCTCAACAATGGCCTTGATTGAAAGAGTTGTTTATTCATGTTGTTCATAATGTACTTGTTACTGCATGAAGTCGTTTTTTAGGTTGATTAGATGAGCCACTTTCTACAGTGGAGAAGTGTTTTGGGCAGCATGTGTGTGTAGGAGGAACAGAGCGTGTGTGAAAGCTCTGTGCAAAGTAACAGGCTGAACCCCCCCCCCCCCCCCCCCCCCCCCCCCCAACCCTCCCCCACCACACACATACTGCACCCCCCATTCCCAGCCGCTATCCTTCTCTCCCTGCGGGTCTGATAAGTGGTCCTTCTCTCGCGGGACTTCTCCGTCCCTCTGGCTCTGCCTATCTGCTCCTGCACCAAATGGCTATCAGATTTAACATCAGCCTTTTTCACAAAGTCAACAGCTGGACACTCAGGGCAGACGGCCGACAGACGCTTCCGGTCTCTCCTCCCTCTCCCTCTCCTTCTGTCTCTGTCTCTCTCTCTCTCTCTCTCGTTCTCTCCCCTTCTGTCTCTCACTCTCTGTCTCTCTCTGTCTCTCTCTGTCTCTCTCTCTCTCTCTCTCTCTCTCTCTCTCTCTCTCTTCTTCTGTCTCTCTCTCTCTGTTTCTCTCTCTTTCCTTCTGTCTCTCTCTCCCCTTCTCTCTCTCTCTCTCGCTCTCTCTCTCTCTCTCTCTCTCTCTCTCCCCTTCTCTCTCTCTCTCTCTCTCTCTCTCTCCCCTTCTCTCTCTCTCTATCCTCTATCCTCTCTCTCCCCTTCTCTCTCTATCTCTCTCTCTGTCCCCTTCTCTCTCTCTATCCTCTCTCTCTCTGTCTCTCCTTCTGTCTCTCTCTCTGTTTTTCTCTCTCTCTCTCTCTCTCTCTCCTTCTGCCTCTCTCTCCCCTTCTCTCTCTCTCTCTCTCTCTCTGTCCCCTTCTCTCTCTCTATCCTCTCTCTCTCTGTCTCTCCTTCTGTCTCTCTCTCTATCCTCTCTCTCTCTTTCTCTCTCTCTCCCCTTCTCTCTCTCTATCCTCTCTCTCTCTGTCTCTCCTTCTGTCCCTCTCTCTGTTTCTCTCTCTCTCTCCTTCTGTCCCTCTCTCCCCTTCTCTCTCTCTCCTTCTGTCTCTCTCTCTCTATCCTCTCTCTCTCTCTGTCTCTCTCTCTCTCTCTCTCTCTCTCTCTCTCTCTCTTTCTTTCCTCTCTCTAGCCTGGTCTCCTTCTACCTCTCGTGGCAGAGGGATGATGCTGTACCTCTACCTTGGCTCTGTTTGTATTTCTGCAGATAGTTATTGACTTTTGCAAATGATTCTGACTCTTGTATGTTGTGCAAAGTGGGGGCAGCTCTTTATTCAACCTTTAGAAAATGAGACTTAATTACACAGCTAGTTAGATAGTACATTACATTTACAATTCAAATCAGAAGGACAGAGATCAGAATCAGATGAACTTTGCTCCCAACATGCCATCATAAAGTGGATTATTTTGATTTTGGCTGACTCAAACTTGATAAAGAGGAATTGCGCTGTATTTAAATGAAGTTGCTACACTACAATGTCAGCTTGAAAAACAGTCAGTTGCCTCTTATTCTCAACAGAGCTTTTTATCTGATTTATGTTATTAACATTTCTTCACTGTTTTATGAATTTAAAATGACAGTTTGGCCTATTAAAACGTACGTGTTACATGTGCTCATTCAGCCCACACAGTGTGTCATATATTTTTTAAAAAGGCTGATTAAAAAAACAAAAAAATCCACAAATATGTCAATCATATGTCAGTTTGGCTATAAAGACTTTGAAACTGTATTTAGCCATGAAAAGCCATAAAATGTATGAATCACTGTGACGTTCAGCTCACATTCTGTCCTGTTACACATTCTTGCTATTGTTACAAGTGTGACATCACCAACAATTGCACAACCAATTTTGTTGGTTGCTATATTGTATAATTGCTATATAGAACCATTTTCAAACAGGTTCCATATAGAACCTAACAGTAGCTCTTCACCAACCTGAAGAACCATTGCACCATCCAAAGAACAATTTAAGCCTGCAAATGGCTCTAGATAGAACTCATAGTTTAAATAGAACCAATCCCTTTACTAAAAGACCCCTTGAAGAACCACCTAGGTTGTGTGTGGTTTACATAGAACCCTATGCAATAATCTGTAGAATTCTTTCATAATGCACAAAGCTCTTTAATTAGGCAAAGGGTTCGTTGAGTGACCATGGTTTTATATAGCACTAATAAGGGTTCTTCTACTGTGACAAGGGTTCTTCTACCATATCAATAGCAGTGCCCTTTTTTGGTGCTAAATAGAACCCTTTTGAAAAATGTTCTACATAGAACTTTATATAACATCAATCTGTAGAACTCTCACAATGCACAGAGCTCTTTAATCATGCAAAGGGTTCCTAGAGTGATCATGGTCCTATATAGCATTAAACGAGTTCTATATAGCATCCAAAAGGGTTCTTCTACTGTGACATGGTTTCTTGTAACATACCAGTAATTTAATTATGCAAAGGGTTCCTTGAGTGGTCATGGTTCCGTATAGAACCATTTTTTTCTACTAAAGATCCCTAGAAGAGCTGTCTTTTTTTTACAAGTCTAGTGCATGAGAGCTAATGTTAATTTACAACGTGTTTGTTCTTGAATGCAATCAGATCCGAATTAAACATCTCAGACATCGTAACAGTGTTTGCTCTGCGCATAACTTACACATACTTACACGTTTACAGGCGCCCCGAAAAAGTTCACCGCAGCGATGCAGGTGACAGCGCATGTGTAACAATCGATTCTCACATACTTCCCACAATGAAAGTGACAGGAGCGACACTATCTGCAAATCCAGGATGGCTTGCGAGTGAATGTTTATTTTACAGCGTGCTATTTAGCTGTCAAGCCGGACGGTTTTAAAGTGGCAGAGAGATGCTGTAAACACAGCCGGAGATTTAGAGCGACTGTGGAGGAGGAGAAGAGCGAAAGAGGCGGTCTGTTTTCCGACCCGGCCTGGTACATCCAGCCCGCAAGTGATGGCACATGCAATCTGGCATGACGTCTGGACGTTTAATGGACAATCTGTATGCAGAAGGCTGTTACGAAGTTATTAGCGAGAAGCCTCAGCAATATTTTTTTCTTCATTTCTCTCTCTCTCTCTCTCTCTCTCTCTCTCTCTCTCTCAGTATGCAGGGAGCTCATTTTAGCAGTTCATTTGCCAGATGTTTATTAAGTTGTCAGACAGATAAGTTCAAATCATTCCTCCTAGTTGCCCATTCCTCTGCCCATTCCAAATAGACATGCAATTAGCCTCCGAACAATACGGTTCAAGCCACACCTAATGAAGCCATGCTAATTGAGTGTGAGATTGGGGTAAGCCACATATAATGGGCGCAAAATGATTGTTCAGGCAAACATACAGTAGCCCGCACGACCGGCATGAAGTGTACTAGTGGACGTCTGGAGGTTAAACTTATCTCAGTTTGCTGGATCTGTGGCATGTGGTCAATTAGCATAGACAACAGTTTTGACTCATTTTCTCAAACTTATGATTCAGACAAATGAAGCTGAGACAACTGCCCAATGACTTCTGTTATTAGCGTGTGCCCAGCATGTCGGTTTTCCTTTCCTTTCCTAAATACAGGGAAAATATTAGTCATTGTAGAGTCCTTGGGAATCAACTGTATCACTGTTGTTAGAACAAAACCTCCAAATCTCTACATTTAAACTTTACAGGAGAAGGAAAAAGCATGCTTTACTTTAAATGTAACTCAATGGAACCAGACTTTTTTCCAAGTCATTTTGGGCCATTACGTTTGGTCCATTCATCATGAAATTTACACACAATGTAAAGGACAACTTTTCAAATGATGTCAAAAAAAATGGAGAAATGAGGTTTTGTTCCGACAGCAAAAACATGCAACTGTATGCACATAGATATTATATATTATACAACAGTTATTTCCAGCCATGCAAGCCGATTGGTTGAGAAGAGTTCTGTATCCACTGAGACACCGTTGCTACGCAACGACTTTGACAGCTGTAGGAGACGCTCAAGCCATTTGAATGTTTTTACTTCTTACTTTGCCACGAACAGAAAACGGATACTTTTAAGATCACATCTGACCAACAGCCAATTTGGTCCGACTCTGAAGACGAGACGACACTAAATTCCCAAACTGTTGTCGCCACTGAGCAGCTTTTCAGTTGGCAGCTGTGACAGAAGAACAGCTGAACAACCTGGAATCAGACAAAAATGAACCCAACACCATTCGCCAAACTAAACGTGCTGTAAGAAGCTTTACAGACCGGCTGGAACAAAACAACATTAATACTGATCTGGCAAAAATTGACAAAACTGAGCTGAACCTGATATTGTGGCAGCTTTATGGCTCAGTCTGATTTGGTCGGACTCTGAAGATCAGATGATACTTTTGGCGAATGGTGTTGGGTTCATTTCTGGCTGATTCCAGGTTGTTTAGCTGTTCTTCTGTCACAGTTGCCAACTGAAAAGCTGCTCAGTGGTGATGACAGTTTGGGAATTTAGTGTAAGGAGCTGGAGAACGAACTGCCGGCTGAGCAGCGAGTGGGCGGAGCTCGTTACTCTGACGTAGCAACAAGCTGCTCGTTAAGGAGCTATAATTAGGAGGAAGGAACTGAACATTAAAACATATTAAATGCCGCGTTCACGGCCAGTTTATTCATTTATTACTGTATTTATTTAACTGCTGTATTAAAGCTTGGGGTCGTTTGTTATCACTGATAACATCACCTTCCGCTCATGTCTGTGACCAAATCACAGCTGTGATGTTATTTGGCGACAAGTCACTCCCTCTCATGTTCTATTGCTTAATTATATTAGATATTATTATATCACATCAGATATTTGATATACCATTAACTCATGATATCCATCAATAGATAAGTGGTGAAAGACTTAAGTCATTTTTTAATCAAATGTTTTTTTTTCTTGTTTTTTGACATAATGTGAAAATGCCCATTACACTTTACTTTGTTTGTAAATTTCACAACGAATGGAGCAAAAGAAACGGAGCTAAATGTCTTGGAAAAAAAGTCTGTTTCCACTGACTTACATTAAAACTGAAGTAGGTTCTTTTCTTCTTCTGTAAAGTGTGCGGTTGCTTCAACAACTACTTCTATTATAAGCGAGTCTCATGTCAAATGTTTTAACCTAATCTGTCACTTCAGTATTGTACAGTTGCCAATGGGCGGTTGCTTCAGCCACTTTGAGCCAGTTTTCCTGTTCTAAGCACAAGGAAATGTGTCAAAAGTAATCTCTATAGTAATTGACCATGTGCTACATGATGTGACAGATCAGGTTGAACAGTGCTAGACAATTACTTTAACTTATTATAGCTGCCAATGGACGGGCATAAAAGCAGCTGCCCATTGACTTCTATTATAAGTCAGTTTCAAGTGAAGTAGTTTTCTGTTCTTTTGCTGAGGGAAATGTGTCAAAAGTGTTGTCTACGGTGGTTGACCATGTGCTCATGTCCAGCAGACAGAGGTTAGGCTGAAAAATGCTAAACTACTCCTTTATTATAGATGTCTATGGGCAGTTGCTTCAATGCCGGCTATTACAAAGTCAGTTTCAAGTCAACTGGTTTTCTTCTCTAAGAACAGGGGAATGTGTGGAAATGATCATCCCTGGTGATCGACCTTATGCTATAGCTGTGGTAGATGGAAATTTGGTGACCACCTACGTTCAGAAACGTTCAGGGTCCCCCAGTTGGGTCCAGAGTGTTATTACACACTTCTATAACTTCAGAATAGCTCAACCAGTTTGCACTGAAATCCCTGTAGTTACTGAATAAAAAGCTTCAGTGTGTAAAAAGCCTGAGATTTTAAAGGGTTTAAGTCCCTTTAATTTCTGCTGGAGGTCTAGTGGTTAAAAGAATCGCATGACTTTGTTTTCGCACTGTCAGTTCATGTTAGCTAGATAACACAAGCAAAATGAGCAGCTATTAACTGCACAATGTCTCTTGTCATTTTCATTGTTCTTTGTTCTTTGTGTATTACATTCAATTAGGCTGCAAAATAGCAGTTGCTAACTCAAATAATGCCGGTTTTATTGGTCTAACATGCAGGCCTACACGTGCTATATTACCCTCACTGCTGTGACATTGACACTGCGAAATACAGTTGTATGCAAAAGTTTGGGTGCCCCTGATCAACTGACATGTTTTGAAGTGAAAATGAGTACACATTCGCTATAAAGAGCACAGTTTTAATGCACAATCACTGTCTATTTGCTGAATTGAGCACATTGGGACATGTGAAAGAAAAAAAAAACATGAAAATGTAGTCTGTGAAAAAGTTATGGCACACATGTTTGTGGTCCAATATGTTAAACTCAGCAAACAAATAGAAATTGTGCTGTAAAAGTGGCCTAAAATGTAAGATTGTTCCATGTAGAAGATGGGCATACTTTGGCATACAACTGTGCTTGTACATGTCCAACTCTGCACTGAGAAGAGCTGCTATACAAGCTGGATTAATGGAAAGTGAAAGTGCTGAAAGGAACGATGCTGGGGCATTCTGGAAAATGTAGCATATGTAGTGAATTCAGACAGTCATAATGTTTGTAGCAAAGGCT
Source organism: Pygocentrus nattereri (assembly GCF_015220715.1). Classification (NCBI taxonomy): domain Eukaryota; kingdom Metazoa; phylum Chordata; class Actinopteri; order Characiformes; family Serrasalmidae; genus Pygocentrus; species Pygocentrus nattereri. The sequence continues at coordinate 30,108,427 of NC_051229.1, forward strand.
GAAATGGTAAACTTTGTGTTCACTCTTTGTTCACTTTCGCTTTGCATGATTATAGTGGGGAACATTTTGGGTCTGTTGGCGGCTCTGGCTTTGAGCGAACAGGTTTTCTATTCTTTTAGTAAACACAGGAAAATGTGTCAAAATCAGCATCTGTGGTAATAGACCATATGCTACAGATGCAGCAGATAGAGATTAGGTTGAAAAGTGCTGGAATATTGCTTTGAACTCATTCCTGGAATAAGGCCTTGGACCGCATCCTTTCAAAGAGCATCCTTTCAGCCATCCGTACCTGCACTGCACAAGCATTTACCATAGGCAGTAATTGTCACACGTTTGTATTGTACTCCACTTGTTTTGCACTGGACTCAGAAATGATTTTAAAAACTTGTAGATTCAAAACATGCTGTCCTGAAAAACTTTGGTCAACTTGGTCAAATGACAAGGTTTATGAAAATAGACTAACACGTCCTCTATAGCGGACACTCTTCTGCAAAATGTGTGCATAATTATTGTTAAGAAAAGAAAGTAGCCATAAACTGTTGCCTTGGCAGAAATTATGTTTTATTGTTTGCAATATGCGACAATATTTCCTGGCGACCTTTTTTCCGGGGTATATCTTGCCTTCTGCCCAATGGCTGTTGGGATAGGCGCCATCATCCCCGCAACCCAGAATGATAAGCAGTTTAGAAAATGTTTGTATTTGTGTTTCCAGTATGTTAATCTCAGCAAATGAATAGAAATAGTTCTCTGCAATTTAAATAAAAATGTCTTATTTAAGTTTGTTCGACGCAGAGGATGTGTTTTCATTCAGCAAATCAATAAAACATGTCATTGGACTGGGTCAGATTGTAATTGACTCTTCTGTGCTTTCGATCCAAAAGGTTTTTGGTTCTTTTTCTAAGTACGGGGAATGGTAAATTGTTCTTTTGTAATCTGCAAAACCGCTAAAGATGCAGGAGATAGAGTTTGAAAATTGCTGGAAAACATCTTTTACACTCCTCAGACTGGAGGACATATCCTTTCAGCCGAATGCCATTCGTGTATTTCTGCCCCACACCTAGAAAGGCTCGACCTTGGAAGACCTCATTTCCTGCAAGAATGTCACAAGCGGGGACGCAATTCAACCTGGCCTAAGTAGGATATTGGAAGTCCGTGTACTTACAATTTAATGTAGCAATACTCTGCAATTTCTGACCTAGATTCAGCGCCTCACAATGAGCAGCAGGGCCCATTTAAGGTCCATTTAATTAGTAACTCAATCTTAGCCCATGTGTATTACTTTCCCCAACTTCATGTTCAAGACTATATATTTATTTATATATCTGTATATTTCCATAGTTCTTCCCCTGAGGAAACCCAGCTTGAAGGTCAAGGTCCAATTAAGAAATGGCAAAAAATAGATTAGCAGGGTGAAATATTGATTGTTATAGCATCCTTCAGTGTGTCCAAGTGTGCTTTATAATGGATTTGAAGCAGATGGTCTTTGGTCTTGAGGGACGCAGGCTGCGCCGATTCCTCTTATAACACAGTGCACTAGCAGAGGTTAGCGGCGCCCGCTAGCAGAATGCCGCTGAGGCCTTTCCGTTTGTTCAAAAACATTGAATCTGAAAGCCTCCTCAGTTCACAATAGCCCTACGCTATCTGTTCTTTTTTCCATATTCAGCCCCTCTGATATGCAGAAGCACATATGCTGCTGCCATTTGTGGAAGCTTTTGTATCACTGGAGGCTAAAAACTTGCTTTGGCTACTTTGCACAAACTCGCCCTCGACTTGCGTCTATTTCGCTAGTAGTACGTGTGGATTATCTCATGAACACACCCACACATAAGTTAATATGTACATGCACTTAAGCAGAAGTGGAAAACACTTGGGTAAATCTACTTTTTACTGTGCTGAAGTCTTGGTTTGGAAGATTTGTATTGTACTCGAATATGATTAAAATGGAATGTGTGCCTAGTTTTATTTTCAAAAGGAAAAAATCTGCTTTTTACTCCTTAGATTTTCAGGCAGGAATCTCCAAAAGCAGGATGGTTTCATTTACTTGCCAATCTATCTTTGAACGGAAACATCTGAGGACTATTACTGCCACATCGCACGACCAAGCAAAGAACACTTTTAATGTACAGGTCTGTGCAAATGTGAGACCATCACATTTCATTTCTAGTCACAAGGCCAGTACTTGACCATTCCCGTAACTCCTTTTAGAGCAAATTTCCAAAAACATAGTCCCAACAATTAAATACAATTTCAGATTTTTCAGTATTGGAACATAGTTTTATTTCAATCCAAATTAAGAGAGTCCAGAAACTGAGCAGCAGAGGTTCATAGAACAGACAAGTCCATGAATTGTGTCCAATGAGTCCAATGAAACAGAACTAAACTAGAAGGATAACTTACAGCAAGACTGGTGACAACAAGCAACAGGGTAACATAGACAATGCAAGACAAAGGTACTGAGCAAACACAGGGGTATAAATACAATGAGGGGAGACAAGGAACACCTGGGATGTTGAGGCTGGGGCTACAGACAACAGACGACACCAAGGCTAAAACAGAGCCAGACAGGTCGTTACAAGTATTTAGTGTGCCCACCAACCTTTTTGGGGGTCTTAAAGTGATAGTTCAGCAGAAAATCTAATATGCACAGTCCCCACCCCCTTTTATCTCGAATGTAGTCACTTAGCCAAGACATAAATGGTGTTTGTTGACTATATTTTCAGGCTTTATATAGAAGCTACTGCTAGTGGCATAACATTGTGACATATTGAATTGTACTGTATTGTTTTATAAAGCATGCATTGAATCAGTGCATTGAAGTTACCATGTTAGCTCCTGGCACGCTATACCGGGCCAGTACCTCTTTCCAACAGGGCTACCCTTATAAAAGGTTTATGAGTGGTTTAAATTAAGTTTATTCATAGTTATTAATTATTAATAAGCAATAATCTGCTTCTCATGATCCAAGTAATCTCAATTACAAATTTAGTCAATAAACCAGTCCAGTTCTAGTGCCGGTGTCCTTCAATTTTTTTTCTATTCCTTTTCTCAGTGAGGCTTCCTGACAGCTACACGTCCTTTCAGACCCATAGTGCTGAATGGTCATCTCACAGTGGAAGGATGGACAGAAACACCTGTGGATGTTTCCAGATCTGAAGCAGCTTGATTTCCTTCTCTGGCTCAGAGATCAAAGCTTTAAGGACTGTTTATCTGATGGGGACCGTTTTGGTGGTCTACCAGGTCTTGTAAGGAATCCCATTTTCTCTTTGAGTATTTTTTTAACTTCAGTTTTGAAAACTCCCACTTATTTTCCTTTAACTGTCCTCTTCCTCATGCAGTTGGATTATTTTGAATCCATCCTCTTCAGAAACACCTCCTAAAAAATTAGAACTTGTACTTGATGACTATTTTGACTGGAAATGAAATACATGAAGGGTGATCTGATACACTGTACACTCATAAGCCACGCATACACACACGACACAGATGCTTGCGTACACACACGCACAACCACCTACACACATCCATGTACAGGGTGAGTCAAAAGTCACAGGACACCGTTTTATTTCATTTAATTTTTTTATGCTGTCACAAGCCTCCAAGATGCGGTGCTGAAGGTGGTGTTTGTTGCGGATTTTCTCAGCATACACAATTAGTTTGAGACGACCCCAGAGATAAAAGTCGATAATAAAATAAAAAATAAAATAAAATAAAACCTGTCCTGTGACTTTTGACTCACCCTGTACAATTTTGTTCGTTTTATACTGGGCATAGTAAATTGGCCACAGTGTGCCACTCGCTTCAGTTTTAAACGCGCTGCCTCAGGCGAAATGCATGAGTCTACTACATACTAAAAAACCACCAGAGTCAACCAGCTACCCTCCATAATGGACTCCTCCTGGGTTCATCTGAGCTCAGTCGGAGCAGAGCTGGACTAAACACCACATTTGAGGTCATCTAACACGTTACATTATACTGTAAGCTGTTCTGTGTATTTACTTGCTTAAGAAAGACCAGTCAGGGTGCATGTACTGCACTTTTGTGCATGTGTTCAGATATGGGGGGTGCAAATAGAACACTCTAGAACAGCAAGACTGAGCATAGAAGAATAACCAGGCCTCACTTTAAGGCACCACTAGGTGAAGTTAAGTTCACTCAGTTTACTACTTATAGCAGTGGAGCTAGAAGGATAACTAACAAGTAATAGACAGAATATTGGGCAAAATTCATGCTTCAGGATGACTGCTTCTACTGTTACTAGCTGTGGTGTTGGTGTACCAGTGGAATTCCATTTTAGGTGGGGCTTGGTAAGAGAATGGGGGGCTGCTAGATAGGCCCAGGTGACTACCACGATGTAGCCCATGCCTCCAGCCATCCATACATCATCTTCCGCTTCTCCGGGGTTCGGGTCACGGGGGCAGCATCTTAAGCAATGAGGCCCAGACATCCCTTTCCCCAGCCACTTCCACTAGCTTTCCGGGGGGGGGGGGGATTCCGAGGTGCTCCCAAGCCAGCTGGGCGATATAGTCACGCCAGCGTGTCCTGGGTCTTCCCCAGGGTCTCCTCCCGGGTGGACTTGCCTGTGACACCTCACGAGGGAGGCGTCCAGGAGGCATCCTAACCAGATGCCCGAACCACCTCAGCTGGCTCCTCTCGACGTGAAGAAGCAGCGGCTCTACTCCGAGTCCCTCCCGAATGACTGAACTTCTCACCCTATCTCTAAGGGACAGTCCAGACACCCTGCGGAGGAAACTCATTTCGGCCGCTTGTATTTGCAATCTTATTCTTTCCATCATTAATCTTAACGATTAATTAAATGATCTAGCCAAGTTCACAATATCTTAAACAAATTTGAACATTAAATACAACAATATCATTGTTTACCTGATATGTAACTCACGCATTCGGCTGTCTTGGACAAAGAAACGGACTTCATCTCCCAGAATGCTCTGGGAGATCACATGGCGGATCATGTACCTGTGGACCTCTTAGAGAACTCTAACTCCCAAGAATCCATGGAAGATCACATGTTTTCCCAACGGTCCTATCAGCGATCTCAGTCCCCAGATTACTGACTCACTACACCTGTACTCATTAGTCTGTTTAGAGTATTTAAGCCCAGGCTTCAGATAGACACGTTGCGAGGTGTTGCTATGAGATCACCGAGCATTTACATTCGGTCTTGTTTGCAGTTCCTGTGTTCTGAGCCTTTGCCACGTTTATCTCGTTTTCGACTCTTGACTAGCCCTCTTGCACTGTTGCTTGTTTGGACTTTGATTTGTGTTTTGCCCCTTTTTGGATCATCTCATTACTTGGTGATTAAACTCTATCTCCTTTTTATCCTGGTACTCTGTCCTGCCATTACAGTAACTGAAATAGTTATTCTAACAATGGATCATTCCTTTTACAGCACTAGATGTCTGTGAACTGTCTGTTTACCACAGTCAACTAATACTACTCACTAGCCTGATGTACAGCTTTTAGAAGATAGCACAGCTCAGCTAAGTTCCCATCATCAGGAGAAACAGTGGTCCAAGCTAATGCTGCATTTATGCATTGACCTTAAATATGTCTTTCCATACATTGGCAGTATTTATGCCATCAGTCATGTAATAGCATCAGTGAAAACTGGTGTGTGGAGAGCTTTGTCAGTACCTATACCCATGAAAGTCTCACGCTTTGTCATGACAATTACTGGTAAAGGTATCATCATCTCAAAGTTATGACAACTCATAGCAGCATATGACATCAGTCATGACATGTTTATGGCTTAGTTATGTCAGTGTTATGTAGTACAGTGTTACACATTTTGTATTATTTTCATTGGCAATGGAGAACATCTATTTAATGCTTAGAAGTCTGTAGGGTGTTGGCCCCTCAGGCCACCACATGGCTGCACCTTGTTGCTGTTCTTTTGTTCATATTTATTCATAACAGCATTGCTTGCAGAAGGCGCAATGCCCTCTCAACTGGACCACTATAACCGCTCTTTTCACAGCGTCGTATTCCTTGTTTGTTCACTTTCTCATCAATGTTAGCAGGTACAGCACTGTGCGAAAGTTTTAGGCATCGAAGCAAATTTTTAAACAGTTGACCTCAGCAGTTTATCACTATATACATTAGAATAAAGTCACATTCATAATTCAAATAAACAGAAAAACAATAAAAAGTAATAAGAATTTCTCGGGTCCATATTTTTCCTTGACACCTTCACAGCCGCCACAGAGACTCGTTAATATCATCAATTACATCATGAGCTCAATTTCTTCGTGGGCTCAATTTCTAGTGAGCTGCAGCCATGAGATTGCCTGTTTAGCTATTTGTGTTAACAAGCAATTGAATAGGTGTACCAGTGAGTGCGTATATAAAATCATTATTAATTAATATTCTATAAATTTATTCAAATATGAATTTTATTCAAATATTAACACTTTTCTCAGCAAATAAACACAAACTGCACAAATAAATAGATTTTGAAAATGTGTCTTGGGTGCCTAAGACTGTTGCACGGTACTGTGGTTTGAATATGGATGTAATGCATGATGACATCTGAACTAAGAAGAGGTGAAAAGACCATAGTTTTGTTTAAATTGGACCGCGTCGTGGTTCAAATGCTGGCACTACTAATTAGCTCAAAAGCTCAAATGGAATTGAGACATGGCTTCAAAGCTCTTTATTTCTCCTTCTTCTCTCGCTCAGCGACTCACGACGTAAAGCCGTTTCTCCAGAGCATCAGCGCTGGGCTGCATCCATCAACCTGCTCCAGCTCATGCAGGTATTTGTTCAAAACCCTGCGCCACAGCGGCTGATTCCGCTAATTAGCTTCCTGTCTTTGTTAAGGAGAAAAGCTCATTAGAGCTATCAGGTGGCGTCATGCGGGCTGGTATCTGAACCCACCCACACACACACACACTGCAGCCCTGGATGAACACTGGAGCCAGATATGCTGAGGATCCTTTACAAGCGCCTGTGGTTACAGAGGTTGGTGAAAATGAACACCCAAAATGAGGTCCTCATAAACCCTTGCCGGTGTTGTTTTGCTATCTCATATGGCAACGACATACAGATCAAAACAAAGGGCTAAACAGCTCAGAGAATGAGAATGTCTTAGCAACAGTGGTCAAATAAGACGGCAAACATTTCTGTCAGACATTCCTCTGAGCAGCGTCTATGTTAATGTAGATTCTATATTCATTTTGGCCCATTTCTATAGTGAAATGCGCCTTTAATGTGCAAGACAGCAGCACACAACTTAACATGGGGTAACGTGAGGGTTCATTTGGTCACTTCGGTGTAGTTTGACAGCAATTTATTTAACATACATACTAAAGCTCATTACAGGCTTCACATATCAGAGTTTAAACCAGAGCTGCCATGAGTGTTTCATCCAATGTGGGAAAGTCAATGTGCACCACTGTTAATGTGCACCACCGTTAGCCTGGCACTCACTTAACACTGCATATCCGATATTATACCATTTGGAGCATCTGAATATTCAGAACTGAAGCCCCAAAGACGGCAAAGGTGACAAATAAAATTTTGGAAATGTGTCTTTACTTTATGCTGTCCAAGCTGGGACTGACTTCTTTGGCACTGGCAGTATAACATGTTATTAACACTGCTTATAATGTAAAACAAACATGGCTATAAATTAGATTAATTAAGATTAAGTGACCCTTATTAGTCTCACAATGGGAAAATTTCATCTCCACATTTAACCCATCTGTGAAGTGAAACATCACATACACTCTAATGAGCACACGCACACTAGGGGGCAGTGAGCACACTTGCCCGGAGCAGTGGGCAGCCCAATCCGCAGCGCCCGGGGAGTAGTTGGGGGTTAGGTGTCTTGCTCAAGGACGCCTCAGTCACACACTGTCGGCTCTGGGGATCGAACCGCGACCTACCGGTCATGAGACTGGTTCCCTAACCTCCAGCCCATAACTGCCCCTTTTTTTTTTTAAGATTAAAAGTGTAATTCACTGTCTTTTTTATAAATAGTTATAACCATGTTTATAATACCTTACGGATGCATTATAACATGTTACAAATGTGTTTCTAGATGCTTACAAACATAACGTTCATAGAAAGTGTTACCATTATAAACCAACTCTGTATCGGCTCAGTATTAAAGGACTACTTCATTAAGAGACGTCTGTACTACAGCCTTCACTGAATTCCTTAGCTGGATCCCCCTGAAGTGCCTGTTGACCTGAAGTGCCTGTAGGCAAATGACGAGAAATGTTTTGAAAACAAAAGCAATCCCTCTTCACTTCTTCCTCTCTCTCTAATTCCACATTCCTGCCTGCTTTATTCAGCTTTATGGTTAAAACTTATTCTTAACGAGGCCCGGGTCCACTGGCAAAGGGCACATACTGGAAGCCTCCGTTCGGATGTGTGGACTTTGGGAGGATGAATGTCATGTACATGGAGAGAGCTGTGTGGATGGATGTGCTCAAGAGGAGATGGTTCAGATCACAGGAGTCCTCCTGAGCTCCTCCTGTCGCGCTCTCTGACTCCAGGTCACCCAGAGGCCCTGCGCTTGTCAGCCTGATCCAGCCATACCTTTATGTAGCTATAAATCCCTCATGCCTGCCGTGCGGATAAAGAAAACAGCGGCAGAATCTCTATCTCATATGCGGCTTCACATTCTTTTTTGCTTTTTAATAGCGGTTGGGTTCGCGCGGGACCTTTTCCAATTTGCAATTTCAGACCATGCAGTCATTAACCCCTTAAAATCCCAGGCTTATTACATACTGAGGCTGATTATTCTGTACCTGCACAGACTGCAGACCAAACTGGCTGAGCTATCGATTGAGTTATCTTTTGTAGTAAAACAGGTAGCCATCGTCGCTGGTGATAACCAAAGCATTCATATGAATTCTCGCTCTCAGCTTATCAATGCAAGTCATTTTGGGCTCCCAGAAGGTCTGAGTGTTGGCTTTATCATCAGGAGGTTGTGAGTTTGACCCTCAGTGATGCCAAAGTCAGAGGTTTTCTTAAAACAATGAAAGTAGAAGAAGCAAATAAACTCAAAATATCACCTAACACCATTAGGGTGCAAGCAAAGGGTGCAAAAAAAAAAGTCTTTTTGGCTAAAATGGTGCAGTTTGTATGGTGTGGTGTGCACTGACCACAAAAATCTTTTACTCACCATGTCATTCTGTTTAAGATCCTCGCCACCTCCGACTGTGGCGGTGGTCCAATATACAAAGCAGGCTTCAGTGCTGAAATGCACAAGTTCATTACAACCACATATTCAGTGAAGCAGGCCCAGTATTTATCAAACTGCCAGATAGTGAAGCATGATTTATCTCTCCAAAGACTGTTTCCACTTCTCCACAGTCCAGTAGCTGTGTGCTTTACATCACTCCAGCTGGCGCTTGGCATTGTGCTTACTGGTCTTAGGCTTGTGTGCAGCTGCTCAGCCATGAAAACCAATTTCACAAAACTCCCAACATACTTGTGCTTCTATTTTTGGAGCTAGTGATGGGCAACTTTTACGTGCTTTGCACTTCGGCATTCGATGGCTTCGCTTCGTGAATTTGTGTGGTCTACAGCTGGTGGATGAGCTGTTGTTAATCCCCCACTCTCAGAAATACAGATACAAAACTATCACTGGGGCAGTACCTTTCTCATCACTGGGGTGGTACCTTCAAGGGTACATCTCAGTACCTTTAGTCAGGGAGCATAACAGAACCATAATCCACTGAAATTATGTTTTCTAAGCTGTACTGACTCCAGACACCCCGCCTCGCCTCCAGGCTTTCATTCTACTGCTCTGTTTTAAATATTAAGTTATGAAAAGGTACAAATGTGAAATTTTCACCTGGAAAAACTTGTTTAAGGTTCAAAATTGGGCCTTGAAACCACTGCTGTACCTTTGAGGGAACATTTTCATTGTTTGCACCTTGATGAACAAGAAATGTACCTGCACAGAACCTTTATTTCTAACCGTATAGACGCTTCCATTTCTCAGTGATAGCACTAGAAGTATGACAGGCGCAGGGCTAGCAGGGAAATTTTACCAACTGGCTTGTGGCAAAGATGGCATCCTGTAACAGTTCGCCAACTGAAGTCACAGAAGTCTTCAGTATGATCTGTTCTACTGCCAATGTGTGTTTATGGCGATTACAAAGCTATGTACTTGTACTTATTCACCTGTTAGCAACGGGTGTGGTGGAACTGAATAATTGAAAGGGGCGCCCACATACTTTTGGCCACATAGTGTATCCGTATATGGGTGTAGGCTGACTATCCAGCATCGTGGTTAAATTGCTTCCGTTCATGCCATGCTGTACTACTACTAATGAGAACAATAATAACATTGTAATAATGTCCTTATACGAATAGGCATATTTTGCACTTAATGTAACCATGATAACTACAATTAAGAACACAATGAAAACAAAATTGTGTGCGGCTCCAATTAAATTCCTCTTACTGTGGGTAAGTTCATGCATTATCATCATCATCATCATCATCATCATCATCTTGTACATGCTAAATTTTGGTTTGGCTTTACCATAAACAGATTTTGTTATTTATTTCCCCCCATTCTCCCCTAAAAAAAAACAAGTAATTACGTAAGCCAATTAAGCCAAACAATTGAACGCCCTTTAAATGTAAGGGTAAATTCATCTTGAGGCTGTTTTATTTGCTTGCTCATTGGTTGGCTTCTGTCAAAAGACAAGACACAACGAAAGCACCAGAGCGAAGATCTAGTTTTCTTATCAAGAAAGAAACAAGCTCCTAAGGGATTAGCATAAAACGGGCGAGTGAGTACCATTTTGAACACTCTCTCCCCGTAACAGTGGCGAGGCTCTTAACCCTGCAGGCCTAGCCTATGTTTTGTCACCAAAAGCATCCCAAAACATTGATTCCAATCCACACGCTTGGGTTAACACATCTTCAGTGTTTGTGTTAATGGAGGCCTTTGGAGCATGGACATCTCGCTGTAGATGGGAATTAGAAGGGATTAAGATTTCGCTGTGTGTGTGTGTGTGTATGGCACAGTGATTTGGCCCATGTTGCACACACTCTCTCTCTCTCTCTCTCTCTCTCTCTCTCTCTCTCTCGCTCTCTCTCTCTCTCTCTCTCTCTCTCTCTCTCTCTCTCTCTCTCTCGCTCTCTCTCTCTCTCTCTCTCTCTCTCTTTCTCTCTCTCTCTCTCTCTCGCTCTCTCTCTCTCTCTCTCTCTCTCTCTCTCTCTCTCTCTGTTCACATGAGCGTGGAGTGTGACTAAATGGCCGCGGAGACGCGATAATTAACGCTGACCGTAAATGTCACATTCAACATGAATCCTCAGCCCATGTTTGCTATGTGCTGTTACCACGTCTGGCGTGTTGAAAACGCGCAGACGGAACAATTTTTGACACCTGATGTACAAATAGAGCTCGAATCGGCCCAAAGCCAAGACGTTCGGAGACGACTCGCTGCGTCAATTATTCAGCCCTGTACTAGGAAGACACAAAAAACCAAAGACTTGGCTGCAGTCCTGGCGAAGTCAAAGGTCACGAACTACAATGTTCAGAGGGAACGCTTTCTCCAAATCCACAAAAGAGTACTAAGCGAATACTGACCCTGTTGAAATGTTAATCGAGACTGGGTCAGATTTCTAAAAAGGCTTTGAAACTTGCAGAAGGCGAGAAACAATGGAAGAATAATGCAAAAGCAAATGGCTTTTCAAAGCCGTGTGAAAGATGGATCAGAAATGAGGTATGAAAGAGTACAGTGATCATCTCAAGCTCCCTGAGAATCATCCTTTATTCTCATGTAGTTTGCTTTGATTCAGCGAAGTCTTGGTGGGTTTTGCAGCTACTAAAAAAACTGTCTCAGTGGCTTTGGATGATTTTCTGGATGATATTCTGGATATGTAGCTTTCAAAATATAGTTTAAGTGGATTATTCTAGGGCCCTGTCACCTCACAGCAAAGTAGGGCCTGGGTTCTGCTCCCCAGTTGGGTGACCAGAGTCCTTTCTGTGTGGCCTGTTCCCATTTTGTTTCCGTGGGTTTCTGCCTCCAGTCAAAAGACATGCAGTCAGGCCGCCTGGACATGGTAAACTGCCTCTAGGTGTGAATGAGTGTGTGGGTGTATATTTCTGTCTGTCATCAGATACCCTGGCCCTAAACCTAACCCTAAACACAAAACCAAATCCTAACCCTCACCCTGGCCTAAACCTAACCCTAAACACAAAACCAAATCCTAACCCTCACCCTCGCCCTAAACCTAACCCTAAATTTAACCTCAACACAAAACCTAATCCTAACCCTCACCCTGGCCTAAACCTAACCCTAAACACAAAAACCAAATCCTAACCCTCACCCTCACCCTAAACCTAATGCTAAACACAAAACCAAATCCTAACCCTCACCCTCGCCCTAAACCTAACCCTAAATTTAACCTCAACACAAAACCTAATCCTAACCCTCACCCTGGCCCTAAACCTAACCCTAAATTTAACCTCAACACAAAACCTAATCTTAACCCTCACCCAGGCCCTAAACCTAACCCTAAATTTAACCTCAACCCAAAACCTAAACCTAAACCTCACTCTGGCTTTAGTCCTGGCTCTAATCTTAACCTCAACCCAAAGCCTAAACCTAACCCTCACTCTGGCTTTAATCCTAACTCTAATCTTAACCTCAACCCAAACGATAAAACCTAACCCTCACCCTGGCTTTAATCCTAACTCTAATCTTAACCTCAACCCAAAAGCTAAACCTAACCCTCACTCTGGCTTTAATCCTAACTTTAATCTTAACCTCAACCCAAATGATAAAACCTAACCCTCACACTTGCTTTAATCCTAACTCTAATCTTAAGCTCAACCCAAAACCTAAACCTAACCCTCACCCTGGCTTTAATCCTAACTCTAATCTTAACCTCAACCCAAGTGATAAACCTAACCCTCACCCTGGCTTTAATCCTAACTCTAATTTTAACCTCAACCCAAAAGCTAAACCTAACCCTCACCCTGGCTTTAATCCTAACTCTAATCTTAACCTCAACCCAAGTGATAAACCTAACCCTCACCCTGGCTTTAATCCTAACTCTAATCTTAACCTCAACCCAAAAGCTAAACCTAACCCTCACCCTGGCCCTAACCCTAATCTTAACCTCAACCCAGAACCTAAACCCAGCCCTCATATGTTTTTGACATGTTGCTGAGAGGCTGTCCAGTCATTTCATGTTTACTGGTGACCCCTCCAAATGAAATGTGACCAATAAATATGTAATGATTACATTATATTTAAATAGTAAAGCAAAACAAATGTGACGAATCTCAGCTTCTACAAGTCTTCAAGCTTTCATGGGTTAATTTTTCACCTTTGGGTTTGTAGCTGTTTCCAACTAAGTCAATTTTTCAGTTCTCAAAGTTCAACACGTTTTCTTATCTTATGAGTGATGCATGACTGTGTTAGCAAAAGCTTGCGTTTATCCCTTCATCTAGGAGATAAAGCAGGGCCGCTGCGCCCGTACCAGGCGGAGAACATCACAGAAATCCTCTCCATCCTGCTCACATCTAGTCACACTACCCCTCACACTCATCCACTAATACCAGGATATGTTCTCTATTACTTTTCGGGGCTGCGTTAAAGGTTTAGTCTGAATGGTTTGGGGAGATTGTTCAGATTGTACAAAATAAATCTGCTTAAAAGTTGCCATTACTTTACCTTGTGTTTACTACATGTTTACTGCTTCTGCTTGGACATCTTTTCGAGAGAAAACCATCAAACGTGCTGTGGAGATTCTGAGAAGTGTAATACACAACTACTTTTCACACCTTCATCAGCCCATCCTTCATCTCCTTTACATCCCTTCATTGTAATCCCATAGACATCCATTCATATTTAAAGTCCTTCTTATGGTTATTGTTTGAGATAGAACCACAAAAGTTGGTACACATAGGAAGGATATCCTGAGTTAAGTATACTCCGATCAGGGATAACATGATGACCACCTCCTTGTTTCTATGCTTACTGTCCACTTTATCAGCTCCACTTACTGGATAGCTGCACTCTGTATTTCTACAGTTACAGACTGTAGTCCATCTGTTTCTCTGATACTCTGTTACCCTGTTCTTCAGTGGTCAGGACCACCATGGACCGTCACAGAGCAGGTAATATTTGGGTGGTGGATCATTCTCAGCACTGCAGTAACGCTGATGTGGTGGTGGTGTGTTAGTGTGTGTGGCGCTGGTCTGAGTGGATCAGACACAGCAGTGCTGCTGGAGTTTTTAAACACCTCAGTGTCGCTGCTGGACTGAGAATAATCCACCAACAAAAAATATCCAGCCAACAGCGTCCTGTGGGCAGCATCCTGTGACCACTGATGAAGGACTAGAGGATGACCAACACAAGCTGTGCAGCAGCAGATGAGCTGTCGTCTCTGACTTTACATCTACAAGGTGGACTGACAAGGTGGGAGTGTCTAATAGAATGGACAGTGAGTGGACACAATGTTTAAAAACTCCAGCAGCACTGCTGTGTCTGATCTACTCGTACTAGCACAACATACACTAACACGCCACCACCATGTCAGAGTCACTGCAGTGCTGAGAATGATCCACCACCCAAATAGTACCTACTCTGTGAGGGTCCATGGGGGTCCAGACCACTGAAGAACAGGGTAACAAAGTCTCAGAGAAACAGATGGACTACAGTCTGTAACTGTAGAACTACAAAGTGCAGCTATACAGTTAGTGGAGCTGATAAGATGGACATTGAGTGTAGAAACGAGGAGGTGGTCAGGATGTTACGCCTGATTGTTGTATATCCATTGATTTTTCTCCAGTCTTAATGAATACTTCCTTTTTCAAACCCTCCACCATCCTTTAGATGTTCATTGATTTTGACAGCCATTAAACTTGGTGTACAAGTTCAGCTGTTGAGTTGAAATCACAGAGCTGAAGGTCATACCAGTAGCTCTTATTTATCTACCCCTGCTCTCTATTTATCCATACCTTCATGCTCTCAAAGAATCCCATTGATTCTGCTAAAGGAACAAACATGGTAGTTGATGTAAAGTGCATGCATTTCACACCGATCAGACTGATTTATCTGCAATCCTGCAAGCCTTTCATCCCCCCATCAACCCAAAGCAACTCACTGGATTCACAGCTAATTCACACAAAGTACATGATGACTACATAGATTGCACTAAACCTGCATCTAAAACTGCTTTCCTTGCTTTCATCCCTCCATCCTCCTCTAGGAATCCATTGATTTCACCACTCTTTGAAACGAGAAAGCTCCTTGTTTCCATGGTGGTGCGGTGGGTAGCGCTGTCGCCTCACAGCAAGAAGGGCCTGGGTTCGATTCCCTGGCTGGGATAGGCTCCAGCACCCCTCGCAACCCAGAAGGAGAGGTGGCTTAGAAAGTGTGTATGTGGTTGACCCCAAACAAATTCTTGCACTTTATACTGATGGTGATCACCTCAAGCGTGAGTCCCAACAGAAACTATAGAAGTCAATAGTCACCTAAAACTTTTTCTGTTAAAGTTAACGTGGACGTTAATATGTTTAAATGTTCAGTTCCTTCCTCCTAATTATAGCTCCTTAACGAGCAGCTTGTAGCTACGCCAGAGTAACGAGCTCCGCCCACTCGCTGCTCAGCCGGCAGTTCGTTCTCCAGCTCCTTACACTAAATTCCCAAACTGTCGTCTCAGCTGAGCAGCTTTTGTTTTTTATTGGGTCAGTTTTATGGCTCAGTCTGATTTGGTCCGACTCTGACCAGATCAGATCAGACACGTCTGGCGAATGGTGTTGGGTTCATTTCTGGCTGATTCCAGGTTGTTCAGCTGATCTTCTGTCACAGCTGCCGACTGAAAAGCTGCTCAGTGGTGACGACAGTTTGGGAATTTAGTGACGTCTCATCTTCAGAGTCGGACCAAATCGGCTGTCGGTCAAATGTGATCTTAACAGTGTCAGTTTTCTGTTTGTGTGCAAAGCACGAAGTAAAAACTCCTACAGCTGTCAAACTCGTTGCTTAGCAGCGGCATCTCAGCGGTGTTATACAGTGTTTGTGATGTTACGGCAAAATAACAACACGGTTAAAGCGCCTCTCAACCAATCAGCTTGCATGGCCGGAACTAACTGTTGTATAAAATACATATAATTCAGTTAGAAGATTCAAGATGAACAGTTATTTATAAAAAGAAACAACAACATTTGTGTGAATCATGATAGGCAGTCAAATTCTGACATAATACCTGATGTTGTAAGTGGATGCCTTAAGTTTGCCTACACAGTGATGGTCTGTGTATTTACCTAGTAGGTCAATCTGTATCTTGAGCCCCATTGGCAAGCCTTAATGAAAACCTGGATGCAGCTTGTGTAAAAGTTTGGGGATGTGCTTACAGAAAAGGTCTGGGTGACTATTGACTACTAGGGTTTGTCAGCAACATTAGCCCTGCAGTTCCAGCACTAAAGAACATTTGGATAATAAGTATGAGTTGGCTTGGCTATTTGTACAATCAAATCAGTCATTTAAAGAATACCAACAGCAATCTCAAGCCCAGCCAATGAAATTCCCGGTTTTTGTCCAAATGTGTACATTTAGATGATTCATTTCACTTAGCTGCAGTTAGCCTCAACAGCCTAGTCCACTTCCAACTGGAAACTCAACGTTGTGTACAAAGCTTGTTTGACCCGGCAAGAGTTGCTTATCTAGGGGTGGAGCGTGAATCGATGTTACTCACTAACTTTATAGCTTAGCCTTCATTTGTTTTCATGTGAGGCTGATTCATCTGCATATTGAGCAGCTTTGCCAATCAATCAGTATCTAAAACGACTCTAAAAAACGTGATGATGGGGTTTTAATCACATAGAGCTGGCTCAGTCATTGTTATACGGCATTTCTCAATGACATTCTGCAACTTCCCTGACCCTTCAGCGATGGGAAGGAAATTAAGTATGCACAGACTCAAAGTACATAACAGGAGGAAAGTTGATGAAATTCATGCTCAATCAAGTAGAGGCACAAAGGCAACGGAGGCCCATTAATCATTTTCACCAATAGCACTTCTCACGCTGTAATCTATAGCTTATGAATCCGCACCAGTTCATAATTAAATGGGTGCTATTGTCACTAGAATGCAGATAGTGTGGCAGAGGTAGCCAAGGACTTGCAGTCCAAAGTAATGCACTCCAAAGTGACAGGGTAGTTGCTTGGCAAAACTCTAGAAGCTCCAGTTAGTAAGGGCCTTTTTGCAAAATGATTCAGCATGTTCCAGCTGATGCTAACGCTATAGAACTACACTACAGGAGTGCTTTTTTTCTTGTGGTCCAAGGCGACTCCCCAAAGTTCTTAGAGTTCTTTGAGATGTTAAGCGCATACATTTCATACAGATCAGACTTATTTATCTAATTCTGCAAGCCTTTCATCCCTCCATTACCCCAAAGGAACCCATTGGATTCACCACTGGTTTTGAAGCTACAAACTTCATACAAAGTGCATGACTTGACTAGGTTGCACTAAATCCGCATCTAAACCTGCTTTCCTTGCTTATATCCCTCTAGAAACCCATTGATTTTAACACTCTTTGAAATGAGAGGACTCATATATGAATTCCACATTGTTATTAATACTTTAAGTGTGAAGCTACAAACTATAAATTTGGTAGAAAGTTTCATCCTTTGACCCAAAACACCTTTTAGCACTTTATACTGGCAATACTCACATTTTTAAGCTTGACTCCCTTTAAACTTCGAAACTTAAGAAGTCAGTAGTCACCCAAATTTTTTTCTGTAAATGCATCATTAAAACCTCTCTCAAAGTGTTCATCCAGGTGTCATTCTATTTTAAAACATATTCTTCAGTTTGACTACAGAGTGACGTTTTCTTTATAGATTAAAGTTTATAGCAGGGGTTTTTAATTAAAATTCACTAAGGACCCGTTAGAGAAAATTTCCTCGAGCAAAGATTTCGGAACATCATAATGTCTCACTTGCCTTATGACTCAGTGCCATATGCTGTTTACTGAAGTAGCCTAGTAGGAATATTAACAATCTTATACAGTTAACAACTGAATGTCAAATCAAATAAAGTACAATGCAGTGATATTACAACATTGTTGTCAGTTTTCTCTTTTTAGAGCACGCCATATGAAATAACGTCCCTCTGACTCACTTTCTAATCCAACTGTTGTTTCTCACCTCATCCCCCTCACTCGAATCTCAGTGCTCAGTGGTATTTACAATGCATGAGATTGGTCTGTGAGTCTCCGGCCGATAAATAAGATTAAAATAAGACCACCCCGTCAAAGTTAAGATTTTCCACAGTCCATCTCTTGTAGGTCCAGGTCCTCACAGAACAATGTCTGGGTCCAGACTCTGACCGCAGTCCGCCAATTAGGGACCTCTGGTTTATAGTTATGCTGTGCATAAGAATCTGCAACAGTTCATAATTAAATGGGCGTTACTTTTACTTGAATGCAGATAGGAGGGGGACGGAGGTATCCAAGGACTAGCACTCCAAAGTAATGTGCTCCATGGGAGATGCTTAGTGAAACTCCGGAAGCTCCAGCTTTTAATGGCCTTTTGCAAAATAACTCAGCATGTTCCATCTAATGCTACCACTGTAGAACTACACCCCAGAAGTGCTTTTTTCCCTGTGGTCTAAGAAGCCTCACTGAAGTTCATTGAGCAACGCTAAAACGTGCTAGAACTCTTATTCAGAGTGTCACTGTAGCTCTGGAAAGATAATTTGATCTCAGGATATTACTTCCTGAACTGGCTAGCAGGACATCATTTTCATGTAACGTAAGAATCCATTAGAACCTGTACAGGCCTGCAGACTATAATACACTAAAAAATAGATTCAGCTTCCCTTTGGTCAGTTTGCTAAGCTGTAGCTGGCTATTGAAGAGCTATATGGCCACCACAGATGACTTAACATGTCAAAGTAATATCGTTGATGTGACAATCTCGCCGGATGCCTGTATCATTGCTTCGCTGGAGATTATTGTTGATGTGAACTGCTGACCCATACATATGTTTTCCAGGCAGCGGTCCCACTTGGCGCCAAGAGAATGAGCCAGAGAAAGAGAGGGAGAGAGAAAGAGAGGGAGAGAAAAAGAGAGGGAGAGAGAGGGAGATAGAGAGAGAGAGAGGGAGAGCGAGAGAGAGAGAGAGAGAGAGAGAGAGAGAGCATAGCAGATGTAACCCAACCCAGCTGTGTCCCCGGCTCAGTGCCATCCTCTAGCCCTCTTTCCCCTTGGGGTTGGAACTGGGGCAAAAGGCCAGATCCCACATTGCCCTGGCACATGGCCATGGAGTCCAGAGCACTTCAAGGTCAGCCAGGCACCAAAGAGGTCCCATGCTCACTGACCCTCACGCTTCTGCTCCATTACCAGTCTGCCGAGAGATGGAGAACAAGAGAGATGGAAGGAATAGAGAAAGAGAGAGATCATCATAGGGAGAGAGAGACAGCAACAGAACGAGAAATAAGAATAATAAAACATATCTTCAAAAGGTCATACCAGGAGAAGGAAATGCTGGCATCTAGACTTTGAATGAGACTAGTTAGTCATTGACTAGGATTGTTTCCTTTTTTTGAGCCCAAACTAATTTACTATAAATTGAAATGGTGTTTGTAGAAATTGAGAAAAAAGCCGCGTCAGTCTCGACTGCATATGTGGACATATTTCTATATTGTGCTCTATTTACACAAAGTTAGGTTAGTTCATCATTTATGTTGAACAGACTCTCCCAAAATTTGACGCTGCTGCGCTGACGTTGAACCGTGTGCTGCACTGGGTCGGTATGACCAACAGGTCAAAACCAGCTCTAAACAAAGTGACCGCTGGGCCCTGATTGGTGCTCTGGCTTTGCGCTTCTTTCGTTTTGACATGTTACGTTTTTATACACACAGAAACCAAAAGGAACGACTCAAAATGTAGTAAAAAGTCAGATATCAGACTCTGAAATGTAGTGGAGTGAAAGGAAAAAGTCGCCCAGAATGGAAAAAAACTTTAGTAAAGTACAGATACTCAAAAAACTACTTAAGTACAGTAACAAATTACATTTACTTCGATACTGTCAATCACTGGACTTAAAGATGAAATAATGCACCTTAAAAGAACATCCTCCTATAAATTAACCTGTTTAGCACAAAGCTGGTAAATATGATTCCTGTGGTTGAATCAGAATCAGAATCAAGCCTTTATTGGCCGGGTATACACACATACGAGGAATGTGGATTTGGTTACGAGAGCTCACAGCACGCAGTATCTGACAAACATCTCACACAGAAGTGAGGTGCTAGAAGAAAACACAGGTCTGAGATGGTAGTGCAGAGGTAGTACAGTTTAACCCCCATTTAACAGTTTAACTCAGTTTAGTGATTTTACAAGTAGTTTAGCCTTTAAATCCCAGGCTTATTACATACTAAAGCTCCATTATTGAGTATCTTCAGGGACGTCGATGCAAACTGCCTGAGCTATTCTTAGGCTAGGGAAGTATGTAATGAAATGTTGGGTTTTTTGGGGGTCAGACTCAACATTTCACGTTGGAATTTACGTCTTAGCAGAGCAAAATTAATGCTACAGCATACTAACACAATTTAGACAGGACTCTGCTTCTACCTTTGTAGCAAAACATTAGTCAAGGTGCCTTCCTGTTTCAGCATGACTGTGCCCCTGTGCACAAAGCGAGGTCCAAAAAGACACAGTTTGGTGTTCAGGAACTCCAGTGGCTGGTATAGTGTAGTGGTTAACACCTCTGCCTTCTACACTGTAGACTGGGGTTCAATCCCCACCTGGGCAAAAACCCTACACTATACCAATAAAAGTCCTTGGGCAAGACTCCTAACACCTTGGCCTCCCTGTGTAAAATGATCCAATTGTAAGTCGCTCTGGATAAGAGCACCAGCCAAATGCTATAAATATAAATGTAAGTTCAGAGCCCTGACTTGACTCAGGCCTTCTCGTTCAACATCAGTGCCTGAGCTTAAAAGTGCTTGCTTTGGCCTAAAAGGCTCTAATTCCCACAGACACATTCCGAAATCTTGTGTAAAGCCTTCCCAGAGTAGTATATGTAGTATACAGAGTGTATAACCACAGAGGAGGACCTCTATAAAACTCCATGTTAATGCTGATAGCTTTGGAATAGGATGTCAAACAAGCTCATGTAGGCTTAATAGTCAGGTGTCCACATGCTTTTGGGCATATATTGTATGTGTATACCCATGTGCGTTTAGGAAACCCACATATGATGGGATGCATAATGTTCACGAGCTTTGTTAACAGGTCATTTGCAAGATCCACTGCTGTGGAGGAAACCCACAGCTGATGCAGCTTTCATGAGAAGAAAATCAATCAAATTCCAGCATGATGTGGCTGGACATGTTCGAGGTGAGTTGATACGGAATCCCCAGCTAATTTTCCATATTGGAAACAAGAATAAGAAGCGAGTCGAGTGAGAAGTTCATTCCCACGTGTTTGGTTCCTTGGTTTAAATTTATGACAAAAATGATTGTTTATCTTTTATTCATTATTTTATGTTCAAGTCCAAATGAAAAAGAGACTGATCACAATACTGTGTTCCATAAAAGGGAATTTTACTTATTTAAATAAAACCAAGAAAGTGGCTTTGATGTGATGTTCAGTCTGAGCTGGGAAGCAGGTTGGGGCTGGGGAAGGGCAAGAGCACAGAGGGGACAGAACATGATTGGTGGGGGGCCCTTGGGGGTGACCTGGTTCTCCCTTTCTTCTGCACAACAAAGCAATATTGCCTGCTTATTATTGATGTAATATACTACTTTATTTTATGTACAAAGATGTTGAACAGGTGTATGTGTATATGTTTACTTTAGTTTCTTCATATACTCCCTGCTTGTCATTATTATTATTATTATCCATCCATCCATTTTCTAAGCCGCTTCTCCGTCAGGGTCATGGGGGGGTGCTGGAGCCTATCCCAGCAGTCTTCGGGCGAAAGGCAGGATACACCCTGGACAGGTCGCCAGTCCATCGCAGGGCAGACAGACAGACACAGACAGTCACTCACACCCAGGGGTAATTCAGCATGTCCATTTGACCTGACTGCATGTCTTTGGACTGTGGGAGGAAACCAGAGAACCCGGAGGAAACCCACGCAGACACGAGGAGAACATGCAAACTCTACACAGAGAGGACCCTGATCACCCGGCCGGGGAATCGAACCCAGGCCCTCCTCGCTGTGAGGCGGCAGCGCTACCCACCACGTCACCGTGCCGCCCTATTATTATTATTATTATTATTATTATTATTATTATTAGTAGTAGTAGTAGTAGTAGTAGTAGTAGTAGTAGTAGTAGTAGTACACATATTTTTATCAGCTTGTCTCACTTTATTTGTTTTCCTTTTTTGGTTTTCCTTTGGCTCGCCTTGTCTTATCTTATTTGTCTCTTGTACTATATATTTGTTGTTAATAAAATAAATTTAAAAAAAGGAATTCTATGCATTTTTCAACACGTCTGTATAACTGAATCATGAAGTCATTTATAGATTCATTGATTTAAAATTCTGTGTTCTGGAGAAACATAATAAGTCCGATTCTAAAGCCTGAATCATTCACAGTGGTGGTGACATCTGAAGAGCTTAATGCCTCCAAAAAACATTAAAAAAGTTATTACATGAAATGGATGAAAATGCACTCCCTGATGTACATAAAACCCATTTACCATTCACACTGTAAAGCAAACAGTAAATGAAATGTCTGTATTCGCAATGATCTCTGGTTCCTATCACCACCACTGGGAACAGTTCAAAGTGGGTACGTTTCTCTGCAAATCATCAAAGTGCTCTGAATGTTTTGTTTCTGAAAGATTTTGTAAAGACTTTTCTTCTGGAAGAAAATTCCTCCACCAGCATGACTAAATCATTGAGATGTAAACAAAGTCATTCAGAGTGGTTTGACGTGAAGTGCTCTGTTCTAGAGAAAGGCGCTGACTCAGCACTGTTCACTGTGGTGGTGATAGGAACCAGATGGCAGAAGATTTTAACGTGTTGAAGCTCCTTCACAGAAACGTACTGGATGAAATGCTTATGAACATGCTCCCTGATGTCCGAGACATTGTTTTATGATCGCTTTTGAAAGATTTTGGCATATAATGTATTTTTGAAAAGGCATTCATTGTGGACAGGGACATGCAGGGCTTCAAATTCGAAATGGCTTTATTGGTGTGTCAGTGCTTGAATTATGCAGACAGCTTGGACATTTTGAAAGAAAATGCTTGTTTTAGGCCAGAATGCCCTGAAAATGTGAACATGTCTTGAAAGCCGAGAGAGAGAGAGGGTTGTCTGGTGCAGTGAGTTCCATTTTGCAATGCTTTAAAATCATATTCAACTCCATAAATGTTTTATACTCACCTGCAGATTAACCATCATTCCATCATTATCAAGGTTACATATGAAAAGCAGAAGATTTGTCAGTTCACAGTACATTCTGGATAGGAAATAAGATGGCTTTATTTGTGTTGTCCATCTCCCCTGGCCAATATGACCGACAATGAAAAAGAAGGCTGAGTTGGTAAATATCTGTTCAGTCCACCGTTTCACACCAAATCAATCTTCAGTTTCTGAATGATTCAGTAATTAATTGAACCCTTTGGGCGGTCTGAGGGCATTTTCTTGATTTTTGCATATATTGTAAAATTACCTTGCATATGACATGATACCAACATATTAGACCTCAAAATGTTCCGAAAACTCTCAGCTCTCTAAATAATGAGGCTTATTTGAATGTAAAACGGAGTAAAATGGTTTTAGTATGTCTTAATATCTCTTGTTTTATTTCACATGACAGCTTTATTCATGTGGACAGATCATTTTAGTGCTTGAAATGGGTTTTCCAAAGTCTTAAGTTCACAAAAGCAGTGGAATGTATGAATAAAATAGTAGATAAATTTTCTCCTCATCACTACTTTCCAAACCTCAGCAGCTGTGAATATTTCACACACTCTTTCACATCTGTGTTAAGAGACTGAACAAAAACGAAGTGTATTTGACGTGATGGGTCAGTCAGTTTTGGTTCAGTCAGTTAGGGATTTCCTGAGTGTCCATTGGAGACAATTATGAATCCACCAGTTACAGATGAGATGCAGATGATAAACATACAAATCCACCAGTTACACACTGGTCAGAGTGAGATGAGCAGCAGTGTGCAGTGCTTGTGTTCTTAATTGCTTAATTAAAACTGACGTCAGACTCAGGAAAACGTGCTTCACATGTCCTTATTAAAGAAGATCGAGAGGAAGACGTCGTGTTCTGAGACACATAAGATGGACGTCCGTCCCACCGCCATCTTTTAAAGATCAGAGCATGAACTTCGTCTCCTCTGCAGACCAGTTTCCGCTCCGCCGTGTTGAGCGGTACAAACTCTCACTGTGATGCGACGCACATGCAGAACGGACTTCAACTTTCCGATAGCGAATGTAATCAGATACAGGCATCTACACGGATATTATTCTTTTATTCTTCTAACATATTATTTACAGGATTACCCACGTTGTTCAATCAGATAGAAATTGCATTCCAAATGGTCTCAATCGGACTGGACTATTCCAATTCAATCTATTCCGATTGAGCTATTAGTCAGATTATTAATCGATTATTAGGCAGCTTGTGAATGTGGCTAATGAGAGGCAGATGGCATGTATCTCAACTTATTGGCTTATAACTGCAGATTTGAGTCACGTATGATCTTGTGATAAGATGCGATGGAAAGGGCGACTCTACCCATTCAGGAATATTTCTGCACTGTACAATCACTAAGACATTAATCGAAACACAAAGAAACATCCAATTTGACACTAAGGCATGTTCGTCAACCCCAGGAAGTTAAACAGAAATTGTGAACAAAAGTAAAGATTAATTTTGAAGGCAAATTATTAAAAAAAGATTGCTTTTCTGATGGTCCGATTTGTCAGGAAATCCACAATCAATGCAAAGGAGAGCTGACGTTTATGAATGGTGTATCAAAACAACTTTAAAAATGGAGTTGAGGTTCTCGTATGAAGCAGCAGAAAGAAAGTGGTAGCGAGAGAGAGAGAGAGAGAGAGAGAGAGAGAGCTAGAATGAGCAAAGCATGAGCTAAAGAGCTCAGCAGGTGTGATACACTGTTGGAAAGAAAAAGCAAAACACACACACATGGGCACAGCAGCCAGGTTTACACACTGCAGCGCGTCACACTCACACAAGTCAAATCTCACTGTACGCGTGAAAATGATGTCTATAGCCAATCCCCCCACAGAACTGGGGCAATTATTCATTTATACGGCTGCACTCATTCACTCGGCGGAACGGCTCGCTTCCGTGAAAGAAAGCCAGTCAGCTATGGCGTGCCGAGGAATGTCAAGAATGAAATTCTCCGTAGTAATGGTGGAAGGACGTGGTGTCAAAACAAAAGATCTACACGCGCAGAAGGCAGCGAAATCAGACACATTCAGCAGTTAACATGTGCCAGTAAGCATTATTCTCAGCTCGTGCTGCACTTTGTGCTGTGTTACACCAAACCTCAGACGTCCGGAGGAAAAATGGCTGCTTCAGCACTGAAGGTGTTGAGTTTAAACGCCTGCGGTACCAGCAGCAGGCCTTAAATCTGACCCAGTAAAGACTGATTGTGCACATGTATGACACTGTGCTGTGTCTGCTTTTGTTTTCCCCTGGCAAACCTAATGTGACAATCCATCCCCCCCCACAAACGCTCTGTGTACTGACCACAGGCCCAGCGGGGGAATGAATTGACCTGCTCCACCCACAAATGCACTCCGTTGAAGCCACCATCCAGAGGTTGGCCATGCTGTGTGGAATCTCACAATAAAACTGTAAAAAATTGTAGCAGGTTTGTATAGAGTTGGTGTTTTACAAACGTTCTATGGTAATTACTCCATCCATCCATCCATCCATCCATCCATTTTCTAAGCCGCTTCTCCCTCAGGGTCATGGGGGGGTGCTGGAGCCTATCCCAGCGGTCATTGGGCAGAAGGCAGGATACACCCTGAACAGGTCGCCAGTCCATCTCAGGGCAGGTAATTACTCTTATATTTAAATTATAGCTGTTTTGTATTTTAACTAATAGTATAAGTGTTGCATACTATACTATTTGCAAGGTTAAACATAGTGAGCAATCATATCTGATAGTCAGTGAGGCCCAGGCCCATTCATATGAATATAAAACCTTCCAAAACTACTGACGTCCAGACCTCAGTGTCATCATGCCAGTAACCCCCATAGTAGCAACTCTATACAAAGCGTGCTACAATTTCTTACAGTTATATTGCAACACTTATACTATTAGTTAAAATACAAAACAGCTATAATTTAAATATAAGAGTAATTACCTGTCCTGAGATGGGCTGGCGACCTGTCCAGGGTGTATCCTGCCTTCCGCCCAATGACCGCTGGCATAGGCTCCAGCACCCCCCCATGACCCTGAGGGAGAAGCGGCTTAGAAAATGGATGGATGGATGGATGGTTGCATGGATGGATGGAGCAATTACCACAGAACGTTTGTAAAACACCAACTCTTTCGTGCCATTTTTACTTGAAGCACTCATACCATTGCTAATCAGCTAATATAGCCTCACTGCAGTCGTTGGTTAGATGCAGTTGGGAAGCATACCGACAATATCCGCAATATGCTTAGAAAGTCTTAGTTTGGACCCCTAATTTCTGTCATTTAGTGACAGTACCTGCTGTAAACGTGCTATGTGAATAACCTTGAAGTAAATAAAGCAGAGATTTGTAAGGGTGTTAGAGAGTAACTTAGAAGTGAAGTAATGAGTAGTGAGAATACTCTTCCCAGCATGTAATAAGGAAAGTAATCCCATACATTTTGAGAGACGTAATTAGCTATTTATAACAGATGGCTTTTTGAGAAATTACCTCGTTTATTTATCTCGGGACCTTTCATGCACATGCGGCATCCCAGATAACGAGAATATACTGGTCCACTGGCTTGATAAGGTCGGCACCCCGCTGTTTGCCACTGCAGGTCCATCCTTGGACCACCCAGATTACTGTCCTGCATA
Source organism: Pygocentrus nattereri (assembly GCF_015220715.1). Classification (NCBI taxonomy): domain Eukaryota; kingdom Metazoa; phylum Chordata; class Actinopteri; order Characiformes; family Serrasalmidae; genus Pygocentrus; species Pygocentrus nattereri. The sequence goes on from NC_051229.1 coordinate 30,135,438, forward strand.
CAAGCTCTACCTAATTTAATCTTCTCAAACAGATTTTAAATGCACAGAGACTTTTAATTTGGAAAATAAGACAAATGTTACAAATAATTGAGAGAAAAAAATTATTATATAAATTTCCTGATGTAAAATTATTTATAGACAATGTTGCTGACACTGTGTTAGATTAAAATGATTTACTAAACTACTAAATACGAGAGTGAGACTGTTAGCAGACAATAAGCAATAATAAGTGGAATTTTGTCAAATACTCCACTCTGCCACCGGTGGGCTGCCTAGAAAATGCTGAGCAAAACACCAGTGGACCGCCAGCCTTGCCATCAGCAGGCCAACAGTGGTCCACTCTCCTCTTGCTATCAGGGATAACAAGTCATTTGAAATGAGTTGCACACTCTTAATTGAGATGTTTCTGTTTCTCATTAGGTTGCAAAAGATTTTTGTCAGTGTTCTGTAAAAACTGACCAAGCTAGCAAGATATAAAAGTAGTGCATGACATATAAAACATATATAAAATATATAACAACATATAAAAGTAGTGCGCATTTGTAGTGCATGAATAGATCGGTTAGGCAAGGAAGCTACATTCACACAATAAAAAGCTGGTAATATCTGTTTTTATTAACCAATAAGCAGATATATTTACATTCATGGCATTCAGCAGACGCTTTTATCCAGAGCGACTTACAATTTGATCATTTTTTACATAGGTAGGCCTAGGAGGTGTTGGGAGTCTTGCCCAAGGACTCTTATTGGTATAGTGTAGAGTTTTTGCCCTGGTGGGGATTGAACCCCAGTCTACAGCATAGAAGGCAGAGGTGTTATCCACTAGAGTAACTAACCACCAACCTGTTTCCTTAAGCTTTAGCATTATTTCATCACAATACACTGTCAGAGTAAAGCTACTGGTACATTTTTCATTCATGAAGGTACAAACAATGTAAATGCCCCCAACCATCGACCACAATGGTTTTAAGGTCCAGTTATGTACCGTAAAAGTTTTTTTTTTTTCCATTTTAAAAAGTGCATATTTGTACATTTTCATAACCTAATGTTTTGAACCAGAACAGTAAAATAAAAAGCCTGTAGATGAGGCATAGTGTGTGCACTCAGTGCCACCTAAAAAATATACTTTCAAATCTCAAGTTCCCTGACCAAAGGTACTGAGATGGACCCTTGAGGGTCCCACCCCAGTGACAAGAAGGACATCACCCCAGTGACAGTTTGGTACCATTATTTCTGAGAGTGTATAGGCTATGGATTTAATGGTCTAAACAACTAATTTGGCTAGCAAATCCACATCATTCCGAGTTGAGTAGACCACCTTGCAGAGCAAAATAGGCTGAGAGGGCATAATATTCCAACCCCCACCCCTCAACGGCGGCAGGACAGTCTCAAACAGACCTTCCTTTTTTTCTCTTTTCCTCTTTTGTAGGTCTCTGTGTGTTATTCCACTGTCTAGGGAGGAAGTGGCAGTTTTGCCCCAAGCACTGCCATTGTCTTCCTGAGGTTATGAGCTCCTTTGAAGGACACATGTTGGAGAGAGTTTTTTTCCCTGACCACCAGTGACCTACACTGATAAAGTCTGGCATCATAAAGGCTTTTGAATAGGAGGCACACTTGCTGATCAGTCGTTTATTCCTGCTTTCTGCCCCCTGGCCTAGAGCCCATCTCTGGACCCTCCACATATTAATCTCATGAAATGTTCATTTGTTCTGTGCTGAGGTGAGCTCATGAAAAGGAGAGCATGCACAATATACCAAAGTCTGGAGTTATACTATGAGGTATGGGTTTGATGTAGTACCAAAAAAGGGTACTTTGGCTTGCAGTGGTGGACAAAGTACACAAACCATGTACTTGAGTTAAAGTAGAGATACCCAAGGTAAAATATCACTCCAGTAAAAGTAGAAGTTCCTCCCTTTAGACCTCCACTTGAGTAAAAGTACAAAAGTATTTGCCTTCAAATGTACTTAAGTATTGAAAGTATAAGTACTAAAAGATGAATTATGGCTCTAATGTCCTGTTATCATTCCTGATAATTTACTTCATTGATTCTTTTTGTGAGTGAAAGTAGTGTCACTCTTGGGAAACCAGATGTTAACCAAAATAGGCAGAACCAAGAGGCCATTTAACATTTTGCGAACAGGGAAAGTTTCAGTATTAAGATTTATTTGCAACTTAGTTCCAAGTTTAAGTTGAATAAAAACTGGCTTTAAACTCAGGATCACAGATGAGCTCCTTTACTATGTTGATCTGTAGGCCTCTGTTCATAAACATACACTGTGTGCACAATTATTAGGCAAGTGAGTATTTTGACCATATTATCATATTTAGGCATATTTTCTAACTCCATGCTGGATAAACTTGAATGCTTAATGGATTTAAGCATAGCAGGTGATGTGTATCTGTGTAATGAGGGAGGGTGTGGCCTAAGGAGGTCAACACCCTATATCAAGGTGTGCATAATTATTAGGCAGCTTTTTTCTTTAGGCAAAATGGGTCAAAAAAGAGAGTGAACTGACTCTGAAAAGTTAAAAATTACCAAAAGTCTCTCAGAGGGATGCAGAACTCTGTCCAAACATCAAACGTTTTGTTGCAAATAGTCAACAGGGTTGCAAGAAACGTGCTGAGAAAAAAAGACGCAAATTAACTGCCAAGGATTTGAGAAGAATCAAGCGTGAAGCCACCAGGAACCCATTATCTTCTAGTTCTGTCATATGCAACCTAGCTGGAGTATCAAGAAGTACAAGATGTTCAGCGCTCAGAGACATGGCCAAGGTAAGGAAGGCTGAAACCCAACCACCACAGAACAAGACACTAGACACCAGTCTAGACTGGTCCAAGAAGAATCTGAAGACAGATTTTTCAAAGGTTTTATGGACTGATGAAATGAGAGTGACTCTTGACGGACCAGATGGATGGGCCCATGGCTGGATCAGTAACGGGACGGAGCTCCACTTCGAGTCAGATGCCAGCAAGGTGGAGGTGGGGTACTGGTATGGGCTGGTATTATTAAAGATGAGCTGGTTGGAGCTTTTCGGGTTGAAGATGGGCTCAAAATCAACTCCCAAGCCTACTGCCAGTTTTTAGAAGACACTTTCTTTAAGCAGTGGTCCAGGAAGAATCTGCATCTTTCAAAAAGATGATTTTTATGCAGGACGATGCTCCATCACATGCAGCCAAGTACTCCTCTGCATGGCTCTCCAGTAAAGGCATTAAAGATGAAAAACTTATGACATGGCCCCCTTCCTCACCTGACCTGAACCCAGCTGAGAACTTATGGGCAGTTCTTAAACGGGAGATTTACAGTGAAGGAAAACAGGACACCTCTCTGAACAGGGTCTGGGAGGCTGCGGTCGCTGCTGCACAAAAAAGTTAATCGTCAACAGATCAAGAAACTGACCGACTCCATGAATGGAAGGATTATCACTGTTATTGAAGAGAAGGGTGGCTATTGGTCAATTATTTTTATTTTTTTTTATTTCTCGGAAATGTTCATTGGAAAGTTTTGAGTTGTTTGTTTATAATTCTCACTTGAACAGATGAAAATAAAGTGAGATGGGAAAATGTTTTTCATTTAGCTGCGTAATAATTCTGCACCATTATAGTTGCCCAATAAATGTGCACATATAGAAATTCTCCTACAAAAGGCAAAACTTTTCTTAAACATTCGTGTTTGAGGTTTATTAACATTTTGGATTAACCGAGAGCGCTGTAGTTGGTCATTAATAAAAATAATCCTCAAAAATAAGACTTGCCTAATAATTGTGCACACAGTGTAAACCAGCCCAAACTAATTTACTATAAAATGAAATGGTGTTTGTAGAAATTCAGAAAAAAGCCGCGTCAGTCTCGACTGCATATGTGGACATATTTCTATATTGTGCTCTATTTACACAAAGTTAGGTTAGTTCATCATTTATGTTGAACAGACTCTCCCAAAATTTTACGCTGCTGCGCTGACGTTGAAAACCAGCTCTAAACAAAGTGACCGCTGGGCCCTGATTGGTGCTCTGGCTTTGCACTTCTTTCGTTTTGACATGTTACGTTTTTACACACACAGAAACCAAAAGGAATGACAGATTTCTCAAAATGTAGCAGAGGAAAAAGTCGGATATTAGACTCGGAAATGTAGTGGAGTGAAAGGAAAAAGTCGCCCAGAAATGGAGAAACTTCAGTAAAGTACAGATACTCAAAAAACTACTTAAGTACAGTAACTAATTACATTTTCTTCATTATCGTCCACCACTGCTGGCTCGTAATAATAGTGGAACGCTTTTTGCCACTATATAGAATTCTTTCTCTACATAGAGTTCATGAAGCGACACATGGTGACCCCTGGTTCCTATCATAACCACATTGAAGTTAAGATTAGGTTTAGGTTTAGGGTTAGATTTAATATAATCTTTCAGACTCAACTGCCAGTTCAGTTGGATTTCATTAATATTTAGTTGAGTGTTAAAGACCAGCTGAGTAAGAACAAAGCACCTATGGTGGACCATCCACATAAAGTGTTACTGGAATTTTGAAACACATCCTATTGTGGGCATTGACTGAAATTTTAGAATCCACACTTATCCACTTGTTTCAATGAGCAACCAGAGAGAAATAATATCAAATGATATCACTGGATTGATTATGGCCCAAGAAAACAATGGTAAAAGTCTGCCATATTTTTCTTCCATAAACAGAAATGGAGACGTATCGCCTGTATGGCATATTGCTTGGTCTTTTCAATTCACCTGTAGGAGGCCACCGCAGCGTAACATATATACATATGTCACAGCCTGAGCAAAGCCGCTTCCAAAAAGGGATTAATTTGGGCAAAATTAGAATTTGGCTGTGAGTGAACGTATATTTTTACATTTAAATAGTGATTTTCTTGACTGCGATTGTTGTGGAGCATTAGGGATTATCCATAGACACCGTTAATCAGCTCGACTCTTTATACAAGTCACTGCTGTCAATGCTCGTTTGACATTATTACAATCATCCTCACACCACCACTCCTCGTCCTTACACGCCAGCTCTTAAAATGTCAATCGAGAGAGAAAGGCCAAGGCTCTGTTGATTTGGGACAAATCCAGCTCGCCAGAATATGAGACTGGAGCCCACTGCTGCATGTATGGCTGCTTTATTTATTTATTTATTTTATGATTTGGGGATATTTTTTTCATTAGGCGCCGCGTTCTCCTCCCACGGCTCCAGGGGTCCCGCCACTCAGTGACCGGGCGGCCGAGCCGTCTCCGTGCCAACCGTGAGTGTGTTGCCATGGCAACCCCCCGAGCCTGGAAGGGTTAACCGAAGGAAAAAGTGTGCGCGGGGCCACATGAGTGGGCAGCCCTTCGGTGTGGAACAGGGGAAATGTTGCGACTGCCAGAAAAACTGGAGCCCACCGGCCCCTGAGATCAAAGCTACAGTTCCAGGCAGGAGCAGGGGCTGGGGAGGAGGGGCAGGCAGGGGGTATGAGAGCAAGGAATAAAACCCTTTGGGGGTGTGAGAGAAAGCGTAGGTGGACAGAGATTGGTGGAGGGGGGGGTGTGTGAAGGACTTAAACCCAACTAGCAACTGGCGACATCTCCTGCTTCACTCGTTCATACAAATGCAGTAGAAATATGAGCTTATGATATGTAACAAAAAGTCATATTTCTGTTTTATTACTTTGCAACAGGAAGAAAACAATCATTCTCATTCTTCTTATTTTAATTGAATTTCATTAGGACATTTGTACACAAAGCAAAGAGAAGCTGGTGTTTTAAAAAAAGAGCATCACTTCACTGAAGTGCAGCATACAGAGACAAGACGACATAGCACCTACATAAACCTCATGAAAACTAATGTAAATTTTCAAAAACAGTTATGAGCAGCCATAAAGGCAACTCATGTAACCTTATGTAATGAATGCAGCCCTTCAGTAAAATGCTATCAAACAAAGTAAATTGGAAAAGATGGGGTTATATAGTGTTAAACAGCTTTATAGATCTACACTTGAAGTCCACCTTCATAAGGCTTCATAAGACATGCATAAACATTGAATAGCATATTTAAAAGTGTTGCTTAGTAGTTCCATGCAGTCAATGATATAGTATTGACAAAGGGGATCTAAAACGACAGACATTTGTTCCATAACACTGTTATGAATTGCCATTCCCAAGAAATGGAGCTATACAGTAGAGACCTACTTAGAGAATACACCATATACTGAATCACTTATATAACAGATGCCCTCAGAATAAAGTGATGTGTGAAAATAGGTATGAGATTGATTCTCAAGCAAGATGATTTTGAGATGTTCAATGAAGTAAATTAAATTCTATTAGCATAAGGAACCTTAAGCTACAATGACAGACACGTGTACCATTTATAACATTATTATTAAGCATCGTTCCCAAGTAATGCCACTAGTAAGGCAAAGGCCTGGTCACATCATGACTGTTGGAAAAGAAACTCATATATCCAGTTTTGTCGCTTTCAGTTTTTGACATTATTTGCTACCCTTTGAATTAAGCTGGATTTGCATTGTGTCGAGATTTCATGATAAATGAACCAACAGAAATGCTCCAAGTTACTTTTCTGGAGATACACGATTTCAGTTCAGACAGTAACAATGTGTTATTCACCATATTCAATATTCAATGCGTGTGTTTGAGGCCATCCTTTCAATAGAGTGCTACCAGATTCACAAATAAAATAATTCAATTGGAGGTGTTTTACAGATCCAGAGAAAATAAATGACAAAAAAAAATCTGTTAAACTAAATAAAAAATTGCTTTTCAACATTTCTTTTGGTCCATGTGTCATAAAAGGTTAACGTAATGTGAAATGCTGTAAACAGACATGTGAAAACAAGGTTTTCTTTTGACCACAACAATGGAAAACAATAGACCTTATCCACAAATAAATGCTTAAAATCACAGGGAATTATTTGGAGACAAATGGGTTAAAAATCCGTTGGTCACATCTTGACTAGACTATGGGAAGTTGGGCCAGAAGAGGCGGAGAAGAGGCCAGAAACGGGGCCTGGGAGCCTGGGAGCCTGGGGGCGTCTCCTTACGAGCCATGCAGGAGGTCACACGGAGCAGGCTGAAAGACGCCCTGCTGTTATATTGAAGCCAGCCTAGCAGATAGCCCTCCCTGTGCTGGTAATCTATTGTAATGCTAAACGTTAATGTCAACAGTCGAGTGGGACGGAGCCTTAACGAGATTAAGATGAAAGACATTATTAATAAAAAGTCCCTTCAAAATCAATCCATCACTCACCGCTCACTCGATGTAAGTGGCATAACGTTGCTGGGGCAGGAAGACTTCATATCATCTGAGCAATGGTAACTACAACCTTTTAGTTAAAGGTGCCTTTGTGCAACAACATAGAAGAAACTTCTTCCGGTTCTCTAAGAAACTTTCTTTAGGGAGCCGTCATTGTAAACGAGATGAACGTGAAGAGGTTTAACTACCCTCCATACAGTGTTAAGGGTTCTAGCACGAATGAGAAGGGTCTCACTGCAGAGCCACAGAGCCTCAGATTCACACCCACAGTTTCACTCCAGTGATGGTTTCTAAGTGTTTTTCTAGCAGGAATACAGTCAAAAACTTCAGCCTAAAGCTGAATATTGTGCTCAGTTTAAGCCACTTAAGGTACAGTTTTCCTCCTGTACATGTAATATAAGTGTATACATAAAGCCCCTGTAAATTAATTGAGCTATATGTCTACATAACCCACTAGTGTACACAGGCCACAAGCTGCAGTTTGTGTAATATTTACCCTGTAAATCTGTATATATGTTCAAACCAAAGTTTGTTTTAGCCTACAGCTTGAAATATAATGTTAGCCCATTGCATATTTATCCCGAATCTTTTGCAAACTCACATGATTCAAGTTGAATCTGAAACTTGGCTCTGCTGCTATGCAGACAGATATTATTGGGAAGAAACCCAAAACTAATCTAGAACCCTTTCAATGTATCGCTGTTGTCAGAGGAAAACTTTGCATGTCCAAAATTGTAACTTTACAGGAGAAGGAAAAAACCTACTGTAATTTTAATGTAAGTCTATGGAACCAGAGTTTTTTCCAAGTAACTTTGGGTCATTTCTTTTAGTCCATTCATAATGAAATTTACATGCAATGTAAAGGGCAACCCAAACATGTAAGTGAAGGTAAGTAATTTGGGGTAAATGTTTGATATTTGGGTCAATTACAATTACAACTGCAATTATAATGTATTTACATGAGATATTCACACATGCCATATTGATATGGTTGATATTTTCAGACAACTCTGGGCTACTCAGATATGTCATTATTTGACATGTAAATTCAAAAAGAATTTTGATATCTTTATGTATTTGGCTAATTTTTGATAAAAAATTGACCTAGCACCTGTAAAATTTTGGAAACTGTTGCTTATACAGGTCTTGCAACAAGTGACACCTGAGATACCTTTTCAATTGTTAGTCTGGAGTGTCTGTGAGCTGGAAGTGCAAGAGTTTTTATGGTGATCCATTCATTCCAGTCATTATTGAGTAAAAATAAACAATTAGCATAAGGCCGCCTTGTTGTTATTGATCTTCTGTCCTCTTGGATTCATATTGAGTGCTAGAACTGTAATACACTGCAAGACAGGCTTTATTTTTAATTACAAATTGAGCTTTGGGTTTTGCTTTAGGTCCCTCAGGGTTAAAACTCAAAACACTTTTATATTCTATACATTTCTATTTGTCCATTCGACTGGGTATACAATTATCACAAAATATAGGCCAAATAAGGCCATACAGTGTTTTCAGGTAGTAGTCAAATAGGTTTTCTTATTGACAGTCATCTGAAAATACCTTCTTATAGATAACACGGCGGCCTGCTGAGGTCACTGCATTCCACATATTGCTTTATCAGCTGAGCTCGGCCTGCTTTTCCAGGAGTCTTTGTGGCAGGGACTTCATTTACTATGAACCAGTTTATGTCCATTAAGAGTCTGTTCCAAAATCAGTTTCTTCAATGCTTAACTGCTCACATCTTATTCAAAGCGCAGTGGGCAGTTGATGGCCAAGCACTTTTGTCTTCCACGTATGGTGCCTGCGACCAATCAGCAGGCATTGTCCTCCAGTCCACAGTGAAATTGCATTGAGTCTAGACATCATTACAGAACTCTTGATGACTGGAATTGAGCCAGCACTTGAGGTGCAATAGCCCTTGCCCTTATGGACTCGATTGTACTCATGCTTAAACAACACACCACATAATGCCATGCATTCAACACCCACACCACAGCTTTACGCTCAGGGCCAGTTCACACCTGGCAAGCTGATTTAAGACAAAGAGTTTTAGAGAAAAGGCCGTAGTTTCAGAATGCCATCCAGTGTCTACACTGAAATTGCGGTGGTAGAATAAAGGGGACAGTTTCTATTGACTGAATAATCAAAGTGGCTCAGGAAAACAAAGTTTTATTATGAACATTTTAGAGTCAGACAAGGTTATTGCTTCAGCATTTACTGTTGGGATTGTCTGACAAGAAGTGATGCAGTCAGAAATGATGGATAATCTTCAAACTATTAAAGAAGGAGTTTCAAAGCACTGACTTTCGAAGCATTCTAAAACCATCATCTCGTTGATGACTTTGAATTGATATATCAATGCTCCATCCAAAATTATAACAAAATTGATAGAACTGTAATGTTAAATTGCCTGAGCTGCACTTTGTTTTTATGGCTTATCCAGTTAGAAATGACAGTAACGCTTCAGTGTAAGATGCTGCTCATAAGGCCACATGACACCTACATAAGCTTGTTATGACAACTGTCTTAAACCTACATGGATTTTTGTGAAAGCTTATTCCAACAAGCATCATCGGCTATAAACACTACATTTGTCATCAAACTTTACTAAAGCAGCCTTTATAATAAATAACACCTACTGGAATAAGCCTTTATAAACATTGGTGTAGGTTATGTTAGTCATCACGTCAAGCTTGTGTGGGTGTCATGTAGCCTTATGAACGGCGCTGAAAAGAAATGTTACCGAAATGAGAAATTTGATAACGCAACAAAAGAAGAAATCTTACCTAACAGCATGAGCCTTCAAAATACATCTGATTTGAAAAGAAATTCGAACTAAATGCTGCTAAGATAAGTGCGTCATATCTCCTCAGACTGAATGGCGTTTTTGTCAGTGCTCTGAAAAGCTTGTGCAAGCTAACAATTGGACAAAGACACTTTTGCGGTTGGATAGGTGCGTTTAAGCATGTCATACTTCCTTTAGGTGTGAACAGCACTCCTAAAACTTTTTTCCATGTTTTTTATTACATGTGAAAGTTTGCAATATGAAAACGGATATTGAGGCAGGCGATTTGAGACCCCAAACTATCTCCAGAGGGAGAAAAGGTAGAGAGTGGAATGCCGGGGAAAGTCGGAGTGTATGGTTCAGTGAGTGCTTTATTCAGGAGAGTGATGAATAAAGTATTGCCATATGGGGATCCTCCCTTGGTATCTGTGGCCCTCTGTTCCTGTCTGTGTCTCCTTGGGGCATGAAAAAGGGCCTTTATTCCCTGCCGGCCCAGCTGAAACCATCAGGGACTATTTGTGTGCCTGTGTATATGTGTGTGTGCCTCACATTTGCACATGTCTGCTGTGACTCCAAGCCCATAGCTCCTATCCTATTATAGATCACTAATCTTTTCAGCATGACCAAGTCCATTCAATGCACCCTACTGAAGAAAATTGCACACATCATGCTATGGGCTGCATTATGAATGCACTGCAAATGCTTTTAAGGAGGTAATAGCGCACAAAGCCTGACAGCAACTTGTTGTCATTATTTTCTCACCCTTTCTCCAGCCTTTGCTGTGCATATACGCACTCCATCCACACCGGGAGATGGACCTCTACAGCAAGCTAATGGGCATACGCACTCTCTCTCTCATCCTCTCACTCTCTCCCCTACTCGTTTCCCCCAAACATCACTCATGGCCTTGTTGTCTGCAGCCTCTTGTCGTCCCCCTGCCCTCTCTACAGCATGAACTTCCACCATTCTCCTGCTGCTACAATGGCCGTTCCATCTCTAAAGGGCTTGTCAACAACAAGGGAGGGAAAAAACTGAAAGCCCCTTTTGTCAGGAGTTTGTCTGCATTAGCTAAAGTGCCCTCAGTTTGCGTGTGTGAAGGACGGGGAGCGGTCCAGAGCACATCCCATCACTAAATAAAGTGGGACTTTTTGACACCGCTTTGTGTTGCCGCATCTAATTGCGCCAGCAATGTGTGCCATCAACATTAACGGCTTCAATGCATAATTGCAGAGCAAAGCGGTGGGCGCTGTCCGCAGTGACATGCCAGACATTTCTAAATAGAGGACAGCAATCAATGTTGTGTGCATTTGCTGGATGAAAAGTTTAGCAACTATGATAACCAGTTAAAGTAAATCATAGTTTGGTCACAGTTCTATTAAAACCCTTCAATGCAAACAGAAATGAAGTCAAACTACAGTCACTGCCAGCAATAAACAAAAGTTTGCTGTGATTTAATATCATTTTTCAGTCATAGCATGTAGACAGAAACAAAAATGTATATTCAGAAAAAAAGGAAAAAATAAGTTTGTATTGGATGTACTGTTACATTTAGTGGAAGCAAAAAACATTTTGTATTTTATTTACATTGAAACAATATAGAAAAATCACTAAAAGCTGCTTTAAATTTACATGATTACTATGCGCAAGTATTTCATTTAACCTGCTTCATTGCATGTTTCATTTGTGTCTTATCAATGTACACACTGAAATCATGTCAATTCAACAATGTTTTACGTCTACAGGGGAAAAAAATCTATGCAAACTTGACAATACAGAATATAAATACAATTTATTCCATAACTATATCTATAAAACTCATTACTGCATGAATTATAGGAATATACATATTTTTCGGTTTAAAATGGCATGATTAGTAGAAATATTTTAGTTTGTAAATTGCAAAAAAAAAATTTGTTGGGGGGATACGCTGCATTGTGTTGCCATATGGCACCAATATGCGATAATGGACCTGAAATCTGCTATTGGACATGACCGTCCATGCATGAAAGAAATATGTGCATAATGGTTGCAAAGTATGAAAATAATTTTAACTACAACTTATAAAAAAGTCATGAAAATATCAGTGCCCAAAAGCAGTGGATACATCTACTCCTGTTGTATGCATTGCAGATTACAGCTCCGTTGTTGCATGCTGTTGCCATATGGCAGCAATTATATTTTATTGTTCTATTTAACTTGAAAGTATGTGAAGTACCTTCATCTATATAAAAGCTTTCTGTTGACTGTTTCTTCTCCTTTCTTGAAGATGTTGTGTTACAATATTATATATAGAATTATAAACACTAAGGCTACATTGATACATGAAATCCAATACATATCCAATTCATGGAAATGCGACTCAGTCTGAATAGCCAGACTGGAAATTCAAGCGACTTCTACGCCAATCCAACTCGACATTCGTCAAAATTTCGTGCTGCTGAGACTCATAAACATTTAAGCTGATGTGTCTGTCCCACAGAATTAGAAGAGACTTATCAAAGCTCAGTTTTCGAAGAGATTTCAAAGGATACGGCCGATCATGACCGCAACAGTTCAAAGAATCTGAGGACACGAACCACCGAAGTCACCGTGGCTGAATAACACGCCCTTTTTCCGACAAACTCTAACACGTTCTGGGTGATGAGCCCGGCTCATCGGAAAACTGAAGCTCTGTTCTTTTGCACATGCAGGTCAGTTCAGGACCTGATCTGTTCAGACTGATGTCGCACACAGACCACATTTAAAAGACAATGTGAACAGCCACACAAAAGAAAATCAAATCAGATTTAAGCCACTTTAGCCTGCTGTGTAAACGTAGCATAAGAGTCCTTCAGAAACCAGGGATCATGTGAAAAACAGGACTGAAAAGCACATGACCACAAAAAGTAGTTTCACAAACAGTGCCTTCATGTTCCAAGAGGACAGGAATACAGTGAAATTTTATATGGTAGGTCAACAAAAAATGATACGAAATTGCTTGTTGCCATGAGGACACACCATGCAGCACAGCATCAATAGTGTCTGAGGATCTTTACACACCAAGTGTGATTCATTCCGACATCTATAACTTCATTTGAATGCATGTATTGCTGATGATATCTTGTAAACTACTTTTCCAGCAAAAGCAACATTCTTGATTTTTGCAAGCCTCACTCACCCACCAATACTGTCGTCTCCGCCGTTGCCATAGCATCAGCCAACACGACGGCTTGTTTTGTCCCAGCTACAACAACTTTTAACAAATGCAAAACGATTCGTTTGCCCTCTACTTTGCCACAGATAGTATGTATAGTTATGATGAGAAAAAAAATTGTGGCACGTTCGCTGTGTAACAGCTCTTGAGGTTGTTAAAGTTACTACTGTGCTCCTTCATCGCAACCGCGAATGAATTCCCAAGTGGAAAACTGAGGTTTTCTCTTTTTGTTCAGTTCACTGTTTAGCATAAGGTGAAATTATTCAGCTGCTCTTCTCAGAAACCTCCATGAAAGTGTGCATGACCCCAAAAAAGTGGTTCCCCTGCAGGGACAGGCTGAGGAACCCCCCAAAAATAGTTCTACCTGGAGCTTTTTTCGCTTTAAAGGGTAATGTTTGGGAGTAGTAAGCTACATCTCTGGCAGAACAACAGAGCGACTGCCTTTTTAGAGGCAGTAGGAGCTGGGTGTTAATGCTGACGTTCGTTCGCTCGTTCGGTGTAATGTGTGTCACCGAAGGCCTCTGGGAAGTCACTGATGCTTCTGCGCGAGTCCCTCGGGTCAGTGTGCGTCTCAGAGAAAGGAAAGGGTGGTGGTGGGTGGGGGCTCATATTCAATCACACAAGCATTACTGAATTTCCCTGCTGCATTAGAAAAGTCAAAGTTGTTGACACTGAATTAATGCACCGAATGACATTTTTATGAGCATCCAAACGACGCCCATGAAGAAGTAACTTTCGGTGGAAAATAGCTTGCATGACGCTCCGCACAGACGCTTGATAAACAGTTTTTTTCCTCCTCTTTGTGGACGCCAGAACACACACTCATCAGGATTTCCATGTAGCAATAAATACCCTGAGCTCCGGCGTCCTGTGTAATGTAATTGTGTTCTGCAATCTCTTCACCTTTGCAAACCTTAGCCCTCTTATGGAGGTATAATTGTTCTGCAGAGATTAAATGAAATGCAAATGCTTTTGGCTTTTTCAGATTCAATTTAATACAGAGAGGTTTAATTCTCACTTATAAATCCCCGGATAACATCGTTTTAAACCTTGTTAATAGTCTTACTATCTGGAGTGCACAAAGTGATAGCACCGTGAATTAGAATGAGAGACTGTGAGAGCGGTGTAATTTCTGAAATTAATGGGTGCTGATACCATTTGCTAAATTACATTTTGTCTCCAATAAGAGACAAAGGGATTATGCTATTATTGGCAAAATGGTATTTACCTCTCTGCCAAGGTCGAAGAGAGTTGGTGTAATTTTGTCTTCGAGGAAAAACGATTCAGAAATAAAATTGCATGGGTTTGCCAGCCGTCTGTGTTCAGTGTCTTCAGTGTGAAACCTTGCGCATAAGGGTTTAAATCAGTAGAAGGAATACAGCATGGGGGACATATGGTCTCCCCACAGCCCCATCAACACCCCCCGACACCTGGGGCTGTTTCCATTGGAGCTCTATGGCAGGCCTCTGGGATCATGTATCAGCAAAGAGTGGCTGAAACTTCAGCCTTTATCTGCGAGCTTCATCATTATTTAATTCACAATCTGACAGGCTCAGTCACTCTTTACTGAGCTATTTTTTGAGATGAGATGTGACGGGATTAGCTTAGCATGCTTGGCTGCCCCCCCGCACAGAGAATGCTACAAGTGTGGCCCTTGAAACAGAGGAAAAGTTCATCTAAAGCTGCTTAGTTTTGTTGGATGAATTACTTCATTCATCAAAACACCCACCGAAACCACTCTGATAGAATAGTTAACAACATCGGCTGATTGGTTTGGTTGTTTGGGCTCATTTGTGTAAGAATTGGTCAGCGTCATTCCAACAAGCTAACCCTCGTTCAATTTGGGCACGTTGAAAAGATGAGATTGAAACGATGTCTTTCACTTATGTTAGCCAGTAGTCAGAGTATGGCTGAACCTGAAAGGCTTCTAGGCATTTCGGCCTCACAGTGGTTGTTAATTAACCCTTAGAAACCTAAAATTTGGGGGTATTTTTGGGGCTTTTTTGGGGGGTCAATTGCAATTATAATTGCAATTATAAAGTATTTGCATGAGACAGTCACACATACCATATGCTGTTATTTTCAGGAGACCTTGGGCCACTCAGATTTGCCACTGTTTGACATGTAAATTTGAACAGAAATTCGATATCTTTATGAATTTCTGATCAAAAACTTAAAAAATTAAGTGCAGTTGTAGTTTTTTTTAAGTAATTGGGTGTCTGTGAGCTGAAAGAGTAATACTTTTTTGATGTTGGTTATTATGAGTAAACAATTAACATAATTTTTATTGAATTTCTGTCATCTTGGATTCGGGCTCAGTGCTAAAACTCTGATACACAGCAAGACAGGCTTTATTTTTAATTACAAATTGAGCTGCATATTTAATATCAGGTATTTTTAATACTCAAGATCAATGTAAACTGAAAGCCTTTTGTTTATAATATGAAGGCTAAAGGCAGAGATGTAATATAAGAGTAGCGAGTGGGTTTTGGGTGATTTGGGAGCCGGGTTGCTGGCTGACGGATGGTCACAGGTGGATGAAATCACTCTGGATGGTGAGGCAGAGTCTGATGAGCGGTTTGATGTGTGAACCATGTCTCCATTTTAACCCTTTGCTGTGAATATGAAGGCCAAACAGCAGAGCAATTATATCAGAATTTTGATGATTTTCCAAGCTGAATTATTTACTAATGCTGATATCATAGCTTGATGATATCATGCTTGCTAGTTAGGGGTACGTCTGTGGAATGTCCTGATATGTGGAGCATGTTTGT
Source organism: Pygocentrus nattereri (assembly GCF_015220715.1). Lineage (NCBI taxonomy): Eukaryota > Metazoa > Chordata > Actinopteri > Characiformes > Serrasalmidae > Pygocentrus > Pygocentrus nattereri. The sequence goes on from NC_051229.1 coordinate 30,151,450, forward strand.
ATCTTATACCCTTCTAAAATGATAAAGGCTAGAAGTGACCCATTGTTTTGCCCTAACTGCGGCCACCAGGTTCTAGGCTTTAAGGTCATTTTAGGTCATTTTGATGATGGTGTTTTTACTTGGTCATAATATAATGTGAAACCCATGAAAGTACTGTTTTTTTCATTTAGTCTCAATTTGGTTCACATCAGATGTAGCTCCATGTATAACAGATAAATTGTTTTATAAACAAAGAAATGAATCAATGAGTCAATTTGCAAAAACAGATGTCACATCAAATTATCTCAATACAAAATTATGCATTCCTGGGTCAAATCAATCAAACTACTGTTGGGTTGTTTCAATTAAATACAAATGACTTGGTAGAATACAGATGATTTGCAAAATTAAACTTCTTTCAGGTATTAATTTTAATTTATATTTTGTTCTTAGGCAGAAACAGATAACTCCAATGGACATTTCATGTTTCAGAGTTAAACAAGGTCATGTGATGAGTAGTTTCTTTTAAACGGAATATTTAGAATTTAAAATTCATTGACACAAAAAAAGCTGAAAACCACAAAAATCAGCACAATTATGGGCAAAATTAAAAACCCATAAGATCAGACCTCAGAAAATCCTAAGGCTGAATCTCAAACAGCTCACTGCTCACTATACGTTGCACTGTGTTAGTTATGAGAAACACTGTCATTTAGGAAATTTGAACTTTTACACTTAAATATTGAACTTTATGTCCGGTATGAAATGTGCACACATGGCTGAATCCATAGAGGTTGTTTGCTAGACAGACTGTGCTCTGTTTACATGCAGTAGCCTTTATTTCATTACTTATGAAGTGCACTTTGTAGGGAAATGGAGGCAGTTTGAGATTCTGTCTAAAACAGCTTTTAGTATATTGTGCACTTTATTGTGATTCGCTGAACAAATTTATCGGATTCTGCTCCAGAATAGCGCCGACATTAACCTTTTCTGCCCAAAACCATTGTCAATGGAAAATAATGGCTTTTATATAATTATATATTAAATATATACATATAGCTGATTATTTATCTTTTACTGAGTATGAAACAATATATGGGTCTGCCTCCACATTCCTGGTTTCAGCATAAATTGACAGTTACACTACATAAATGTAGACAATTATACTCCAACATAATCCCAAAGTTTAGATATTTGATCACCAGCCACTTTAACACCATTCACCTCTACCAAAGTTCAGCACAGTGGTTTAAATGTCTACTTAGTAGCCCATCAACTTTATGTTGTGGTTGTATTCTCAGCCAAAGCTATTTTCATACTGTTAAATCCTGGTGGTGTTTACATCATTTCTCATCATGACCGTCACCCAACAAGAAAAAAAGATGTTGCCTCATAATTGTGTGTCTACTGGAATGCTAGACCTTGAAGCTAATGCTCTGTATGTCATGACTGGCCCCTCCCAGACCTCCATGTGCTTTTGTTTTGTTTTGGTCTTGTCCATGTGCTTTCTTTGTTTTGATTCTTCCCTGTCCTGCCCCCTTGTTTCTTGACTCCGCCCTTGATTGTTCTCACCTGTGCTTACCACCTGTGTCTTGTTAACCCTCGTTGTCTCTGAATTTAAGCCCTGTGTTTTTCCCTAGTTGTTTGCTGCTCTTTGTAGTATATTGTTT